>NC_060267.1:75001739-75052126 GCF_021613505.1 Equus quagga | reverse complement strand
TCCGAGCGCGGCGGGCGGGCAGGGGGCGGGGCGGGGGCGGGGCGGGGCCGGCGCGCGGGGCGGGGGCTCGGACCCCGGGCTCCAGCCGGCGCCGGAAACGCGCCGTGGTCCGCGAGACCCACAGGAAGTGTGTAACGACACCTCCTACGACGCGCACCGGGCTCGCAGTCGTCGCTGCCCGGAGGAGGTGGGGGCCGACCCTCCGACTCCGCGCGCGCGCGCGCGCGCCCGCGGGCTGGGTCTCCGCACCCATACAGGTGTGGGACCCACGATCCCCGTGCGTTCCGAAGTAGGTAGCACCCCTTCCTGCCGCGCGCCCCGGGCCGCTGTCCCCGCTGCCGCTCGGAGCTCCGGACAGCACCTGAGTACAAGGAGCACACCTCCTTGCAAGAACCCGCTCCGTTCTTCAGGTGTGGGACACTTGCTTTAACGCACTAAGTATAGTCCCCTCTGCACCCAGGCGTGTGCAAGAACACCTCTGACCGACAGACGTACAGCTCCCGCATCACCGCTGATGCGGGGTCGGTGAGCCGAGGAGTCGAAAGAAAGATTTCTTGGACTCTCAAGATCGGGCAGTAGTGCTCTTTTATTTAGAGAATAGTATGGAATAGCATGGGGAGAGGACCCATGGGCAGTCAGAGCTGCTGCGTGGGGACAGGACCCACAGGCAGGAGGAGCCGCTGCTGCCCCCGCTACTGCTGCAAACATGGTTGGAGAGTAAGGCTAAATTTAAAGCATAGGTATGTGAGTTATCTCTTTACCAGACAAAGTTAAAATGGTACCAATGCCAGAGGGTCCGGCCATTGGGCGGTCCCACAACTTTTAGATAAGAATCAAACCGGATTGAGTAAATGGCAGAAGCCACTGCTTAAATATTATCCTCAGCCAAAGACAAAGGAGGATGGGGGGGTGGGGGGGGTCAGTTACATGAGGTTGCCAGATAGTAAACAACTTAAGTTCTTGCCTTCCCCATTAAGAGTTTCCAGAGATAAGGCCATCCCCCCTTCCTTCACAAATGCAAATCTCTCTCATCAAAGAGCAAGCAAATTCCAGTCCTCGGATCCTGCTTCTCATCTGCAGTTTTAAAATTAACTAGCCTAAAATCCTCATCAACCGCTGCCAGGTGGAAGTTCCTAATCCACCTGCAGCACACGCACCCATGCCGCTTCTCATCTGCAGTTTTAAAATTAACTAGCCTAAAATCCTCATCAACCGCTGCCAGGTGGAAGTTCCTAATCCACCTGCAGCACACGCACCCATGCCGTGGAGGGAGCGCAGCCATCTATTAACACCCAAAACCCTCTCCTGGCAGCGTGCAATAACACCACCTACACAGCTCGGCACAGCAGAGGTAAGGCTGGACATGCTTTGTGCTGCCAGGCGCCCTCCACCTTTGTTTTACCTAGCAGACACTTTCATAGCACTTACTATGTGCCAAGGGTTTACACTAAGTGCTTAGTGAATATTAATTTATTAATCCTAAATACTCTATGAAGTGAGTGTGATACCTGCCTCAACACGAGGTTGACATAAGGGAATCCATAGTGTAGAAGAGAAACCATATTGTAACTCTGAATGACCTCTAATTAACTAATCCAGCTGAATATGCACCCTCCAGATCTACCTAGGCTCTGTAGATTTTATGGCCCCTGCTTGTGTATGTACCTCCCAACTGCAATAATTCAAGCCCATAACTGTTCTTTTGAGTTTCTTAGGAATGTGATGACCCCCAGACAGAGCGTCTGTGCTGGTAGCCATCATCAGTAACAACTGAAAGATCTAGTGTGGTGACTCCCAATCTAACACCAGAGGGTCAATATTCCTAACCCCTCCCTCATAACCCACGTGCCTATATAAGGGCTTCAAGATTCTGTGGCCCCTTGAGATGATTCTTTAGGATGCTAGTCTACCATCTTCCAATTTGCTGGCTTACTGCTTAATAAATGCCCTTTCTCTGCCACCATCTTGCCTCTTGAAGATTGACTTTTGTCTTGCAGTGAGCAGACTGTGCCCTTGCGCAGTAATAGGTGTTAGCATTGCTGTTTTATGGATGAGGAACCTGAGGCACAGAGAAATTAAGAAATCTGCCAAAGATTACATAGTAGCTGGAGAAGCCGAGGTTCATCCCAGGCAGTCTGGCTCCAGATTCCATGGTCTTAACTCCCTTTCTACTTAATACACTAAGCATCTCCAAAATAATAAGAATGGTAATAAATAACATTGAAAGCATATCTGATTAGCCATATGTGGTACTCTCATCTTGGCCTCACTCCAACTGCGATAGGGAAACCACAGACACTCCTTCCCTTGAGATAGGGGATGGGAGAGAAGAATATGACTGAGGCAGAGAAAGAGACTAATTTCTGAACAAAGGAGAAAGGATTCTTAACACCTTGCTCTATGAACACTCCTCCTGATCTAGGCTGAATAAAAAAGTCTGTGCAAAAAATCTGACAAAATAATGTGTGTAGAGTTAATTGCTACATATTTCAAATATGTAATCCTGTGGAGAAAGTGGAACCCTGTGCACTGCTGGCGGACATGTAAAATGGTGCAGCTGCTATGGAAAATACTGTGGAGGATCCTCAAAAAACTAAAAATAGAATTACCACGTGATCCAGAAATCCCAGCTCTGAGTATATATCCCAAAGAATTTCAGCAGGAACTTGAAGAGACATTTGCATATCGTGCTCACTGCAGCATTATTCACAATAGCCAAGAGTTGGAAACAGCCCAAATGTTCACGGATGGATGAATGGATAAACAAAATGTGGCATATACATACAATAGAATATTATTCAGCCTTAAAAAATAAATCCTGTCACACATGGATGAACAACATCCTGCTACAACATGGATGAACCTTGAGGACATTACGCTGAGTGAAGTAAACCAGTCACAAAAGGAAAATACTGTACGGTTCTATTTATATCAGGTACCTAGAGTTGTCAAAATCGTGGAAACAGAAAGTATGATGATGATTGCCAGGCACTGGAGGAGGGGAATATGGGGAGTTGTTCCATGAGTATAGAGTTTCAGTTTTGCAAGATGAAAAAGTCCTAGGGATCTATTACACAACAATGTGAATATAGTTACCACCACTGAACGGTACACTTAAAAATAGTTAAGAGGATAAATGTTATATTATGTTTTTTACCACAATTAAATTTTTTTAAATGCAATCCCATTTATGTAAAGGATATTTCCATCATGATGAATTTTTTAAATGATGCAGGCTTCCAGCTATGATGGGGTACCTTGTTGAACAAACTAACTCTTTCACTGACAACTATAAAAGCTAGATTTTTTTTTTTAAAGGACTATTTAAAGCTATTGTAGGCAGCCAAAGCTTGAGAGTCCAAGAGCCCAGGAAGAATAGAAACACATTGAAGTGAATCCTACATTCGCAGCAACTTTTCCTTCTCAGGGCATTGTTGATTTGTGCCTAGGAGTATAGAAACCAAACAGACATCCTAGAGCTTGGGACAGTCTGATTGGGCTAGAGGTAGGAAATTTGGAAGTCAAGTCTATCGAGGCAGCTAGGACTTGGGAGGCTGAGATCCCAGAAAAAAGGCAATCACAGTAAAAGGAGTCAATTAGTCTACAAGCCCCTTCCCTGAAAGCACCTGCTGATTCCTAACCCGTACATGCAAGGGGCAAGAAGCCAGGAAACCAAGCAGAAATCAGCTGCTAAGAGGGAAAAACAATCTAAGCAGAAATCTTTGGCCATCTCATGATGCTGGGAAGAATTAAATAAGAAAGAGGGGCCCTGGTAGACACCTCAGCCTTTCAGTTGAGATCTTTGAACTAGACCCTGAGAGTAATGCAAATCAGAAATAGCACTAATAATACCTAAAATAAACTTGAACTGTCTCAATCCCTGACTGAATCGAACTGATCTTCCCATGTTCAATCTGCCGGAAAGAAAAAAATAAATCTTCTTTGGTTGATGAGCCTTTATAATTTTTCATACACAATATCTGATATTCCATCAATAATTACCAATATGCCAAGAAAAAAGACTAACTGAACAAAAGCCAGGAGGAAAAAAAGACAACAGAAACAGAAGCACACATGATCCAGATATTGCAGTTGTTAGATACAACCTTTAAATAGCTATGATTAATATGTTCAAGAATACAAATAACAGAATGACGAATTTCACTAGAGAGTTAGAATCTTTGAAAAAGAATCAAATAGAGCCATCAGGGAAAGGCAAATCAGAACCACAATGAGATACCACTACATGCCCAGTAAGATGGCTATAATAAAAAAGACAGACAATAACAAGTGTCAGTAAGGATGTGGAGAACTGGAACCCTCATACACCGCTCGTGAGATTGTAAAATGGTGCAGGTGGTTTAGAAAACACTGGCATTTCTTCAAAAGGTTAAACATAATGTTACCATATGACCCAGCAATTCTCCTAGGTATATACCCAACAAAAATAAAAACATATATCCCCACAAAAACTTAGACATGAATGTTCATAGAAGCATTATTCATAATAGACAAAAAGTGGAGACAACTCAAATGTCCATCAACTGAGGAATGGATAAACAAAATGTGGTTTATCCATATAATGGAATACTATTTAGCCACAAAAAGGAATAAAGTACTGACACATGCTACAACATGATGTCCTTGAAAACATTATGCTACGTGAAGCAAGCTGGTCACAAAATACCAAGTATTGTTTGGTTCTATTTATATGAAATTTCCAGAACAGGCAAATCTAGGGGCAGAAAGTAAATTACTGGTTGCCTAGGGCTAACAGGCATCAGGGGAAATGTGGGGTGACTGCTAAAAGGTAAAGGGTTTCTTTTGGGGATGATGAAAATGTTCTAAAATTGATAGTGATGATGGTTTGTTTCACAACTCTGTGAATATACTAAAACCCACTGAATTGTACACTTTAAATGGGTAAATTGTATAGTATGTGAATTATACCTCAATAAAGCTGTTACAAAAAGAAAGTATCAAAGAGAAATCCCAGAACCAAAAACTGCAATAACTAAACTTAAGAATCCAATAGATAAGTTTACCAGTATATTGGACACAGCACATGTGACAATTAGTAAACTGATATAAAACAGCCTTCCATAATTATTCAGATAATTGCCACTTGATACTGGTTCCTATCCTCTGATCAGCTCCTGTTCTCAAACTGGGGAGAATTATAAAGTTCTTATCTTCTAGAAGGGTAGGAAGTGGCTAGGAAGTTACTGCCTTGTAATCATTTGGAACTTTCCCAGATATGGTCAATTGTCTATACTTTTAAGTTTCACTAACATTACTTTTGTGCTTTTTGTGACCAAACAATGTTTTTCATTAACCTTATAACAATGGAACCCTCAACTTATCATATTATGGCAAAGTTTTAATGTGTTATATTTTGCATTTCTAAAGTTCTATTAGGTTCTTTTTAAACTCTGCTATGTTTTTCAACAAATGGTGCCAGAACAACTGGATATTGCTAGTCAGAAAAGTTAAATTTCATCCATACCTTGCGCCATGTACAAAAATTACATTGATATGGATAAGAGCCCTACATGCAAAAGTTAAAACTGTAAAAGTTCCAGAAGTTCTCAGTTAGACAAAGATATCTTAATTATGACACCAAAAGCATGATCCATAAAAGAAAAAAATTGATAAATTGAGCCTCATCAATATCAAAATTTTTTGTTGTTTTTAAGTCACTGGTAAGAGAATGGAAAGACAAGCCATTGACAGGGAGAGATTATTTGTAAATGTCTGAAAATGTCTTGTATCTTGATATATAAAGAGCTCCCAAAATTCAATAATAAGAAAACAATGGAATGAAATGTAGGCAAAAGACATGAGCACACACTTCACCAAGAAGATTTACACATGTCAAATAAGCACATGAAAAGATGTTCAACACCACTGGGGATATGAAAATTAAAATACAATGAGATACCACTACACGTGCATTAGAATGGCTAAACTTTAAAAGACTGAACATATCAAGTATTGATGAGAATGTGAAAAAATGAAGTCCTATACATTGCTAGTGAAATGTGAAATGGTACAAGCACTTTGGAAAAAAGTTTGGCAATTTCTCAAAATATACATCCACTATATGATCCAGCGATTCCATACCCAAGAGAATACAAAGACTTGTAAATGAAATTTCACAGCAGATTTATTTGTAATAGCCAAAAGCTGGAACCAACCCAAATGTCTATCAACAGGTAAATAGATAAACAAATTGTGGTTTATCCATATAATGAAAACTACTCAGGAATAATAAAAAGGAATCAACTATTGATATACCTAACAACAAGAATAAATCTCAAAATAATTATGCAATTGAAAGAAGGGAAACAACAACAAAAAAGTACATACTGTATGATTCTATTTATATAAATTCTGGGAAAATGCAAACAAATCTATAGTGATAGAAAGCAGATCAGTAGTTGCTGGAAATGGTGTGGAGGATGAGCATAAAAGACTAGAAAGGGGCAGGAGGAAACTTTTGGATATGTTCATATGTTTGGATAATTTATGATGGACATTTTCACAGTGCAAATAGTAAATATATGGGTAAATTTAAAAGACCTTTTTCTCATTTTTTTAATCTTTCAAAAGATAACTCTGTTTAACAAAAATATTAAACAATATATGGTAGAATTTATAACATATTTGGAAATAAAATGTATGACCAAAATAGTACAATGAATGGGAAAAGGAAATGGGAATATTTTGTGAGATCCCTGCATTACATGGAAGGCAGAATGAAATGGAAGAAGTCTGGAAAAGAGGAACAAAAAGATATACAGAACAGATGGGAAAAAACAGGATGGTAATTAATAACCTTCAAAACCAGAAAGCAGAAGATCAAGATGGGTTCACTGGTGAATTCTAACAAACACTTAAGGAAGAAATTATACCAATTCTCTATAGTCCCCTTTGGAAGATAGAAACAGAGGCAGTATTCCTAACTCATTCTATGAAGCAGCATTATCCTCTTACCAAAACCAGACAAAGACATTACAACAAAACTACAAACCAGTTTCTCTCATGAACATAGATAGGAAAATCCTCAACAAAATATTAGCAAATTGAATCCAACAATGTATAAAAAGAATTATATACCACAACTGTCTTAGCCTATTCGGGCTCCTATAAAAAAATACCAGAGACTAGTTAGCTTATAAACAACAGAAATTTATTTCGTACAGTTCTGGAAGCTGGGAAATCCAAGACCAAGACACAGGCAGATTCAGTGACTGGTAAGGGCCCAATTTCTGATTCATACATGGCACCTTCTTGCTATATCCTTACATGGTGGAAGGGACCAGCTAGCTCTCTGGGGTCTCTTTTATAAGAGCACTAATTCCAGTCATGATGGCTCCACTGATGACCTAATCACATCCCAAAGGGTCCACCTCCTAATACCTCCTAATACCATATGAAATTTGGGAGGACATGATTCAGACCATAAACACAACCAAGTAGGATTTATCCCTGGTATGCAAGGCTGGTTCAACATTCAACACACCAATTAATGTAATCTACCACATCAACAGGCTAAAGAAGAAAAATCACATGATCGTATCAATAGATGTAGGAAAAGCATTTAACAAAATCCAACGCCCACTCATGATAAAATCTGTCAGTAAACGAGGAAGAAGGAAAACTTCCTAAACTTGATAAAGAATATCCACAAAAACCCCACAACTAACATCATACTTAAAGATGAGAAACTGGAAGCTTTCCTATTACGAACATAAACAAGGCAAGGATGTCCCCTTTTCACTACTGCTTTTCAATATCAAACTGGAAGTCCTAGCTAATGCAATAACACAAGAAAAGGAAATAAAAGTTATACAGATTGGAAAGGAAGAAATAAAACTGTCTGTGTTTGCAGATGACATAACTGTCTATGTACAAAATCTGAAAGAATTGATTAAAAAAAAACCTGGAACTAATATATGATTATAGCAAGTTTGTAGGATGCAAGGTTAATATACAAAAGTCAATTGCTTTCCTACATACCAGCAATGAACAAGTGAAATTTCAAATTTAAAACATATTACCAGTTACATTAACACCCAAAAATATGAAGTACTTAGGAACACATCTAACATAGTATGTACAAGATCTATACGAGGAAACCTACCAGACTCGGATGAAAGATATTAAAGAACTTAATAAATGAAGATATTTCATGTTCATGGATAGTAAGACTCCATATTGTCAAGACATCAGTTTGTCCCAAACTAATATATAGATTCAGTGCAATGCCAATCAAAATCCCAGCAAGTTATTTTGTGGATACAACAAAATCATTCTAAAGTTTGTATGGAGAGGCAAAAGACCCAGAACAGCCAACTCGATATTGAAGAAGAACAAAGTTGGAGGACTAACACTACCTGACTTCAAGACTTACTATAAAGCTACAGTAACCAAGTAGTGTGGTGTTGGTGAAAGAATAAACAAACAGATCAATGGAACAGAATAGAGTCCAGAAATAGACCCACATACATATAATTAACTGATTTTTAACAAAGGAGCAAAGATAAGTCTTTTCACAAATGTGGATATCCACATGCAAAAAAACAGAATCTAAACAAAGACTTTGTACCTTTCACAAAAATTAACTCAAAACGGATCACACAGATCTAAATGTAACGCAAAACTACAAAACTCCTATAAAATACCATAGGAGAAACCTAGATGACCTCGGGTATGGCAGTAACTTTTTAGATATAACACCAAAGGTACAATCCATGAAAGAAGCGATTGATAAGCTGACCTTCATTAAAATGAAAAACTTCTGCTCTGTGAAAGATGATGTCAAGAGAATGAGAAAACAAGTCACAGACTGGAAGAAAATATTTGCAAAAGACAACTGATAAAGGACTATTACCCAAAATATACAAAGAACTCTTAAAATGCAACAATAAGAAAACCACGTGATTTAAAAATAGTCCAAAGACCTGAACAGACACCTCACCATAGAAAATAAAGAGGCAAGTAAGCGTATGAAAAGCTGTTCTACTTCCTATGTCATTAGAGAATTGCAGATTAAAACAACAAGGTACCACTACACACCTCTTAGAATGGCCCAAATCCACAACACTGACAATACCAAATGCTGGTGAGGATGGAGAGCAATGAGAACACTCATTCATTGCTGGTGGGAATGCAAAATGGTACAGCCACTTTGGAAGACAGTTAGTGGTTTCTTACAAAACTAAATTTTCCCTCACTAAACAATCCATGTATTTTCCTTTGCACAATTTGCCACCCTTAGAAATTCAAAGTCCTTTTCCTTTGTCTTGTTACTTCTCTAAAAACTTATTGTTCTTTTGTTAAGATGTTACATAAGCTCAAGTTCTAACCGTCCCTTTGAGTTACTCATGTATGAATGCTCCCATGTATACGTGCAAATGAACGTTAATGAATTTCTTTGTTCTTCTCTTGTTAATCTATCTTTTGTTAGTCTAATTTACAGGGCCCCAGTTGAGAACTTAGGTAGAGAAAAAGGACTTTTTTCTTCTGCTTAAGAGGATTATTTAAGAAGTACTATAAGAGGATTTGTTGAAATATAGGATTACTAGCAACAAACCATCTTAAAAATAATGTCTAAATAATTTCACTCAATCACTAAAAAACCCACTGGCATGATTTCCCTCTAAACCATTCTATTTCAGAAACAGGGCTCAACTGGCTACTGGACAACACACAAAACGGCCATTCAGAACCTATGGCAGGACCTACAATTTCAACGCAGTTAATGCGGAAGATCCAAGAAAAGGGAACACATGAATTCATTAAGGCAGCTGGGGAATGTGGCAAGACGGAAGGTTTCAGGAATGTAGGTAAGGTCTCCTTTATTTCTGATAGAATAATGCAGATTGCTCAGTACTTCTTGGTGATAATGAGCACAGAGGGGCTGCAGACGACCTCATCCAATTCACTCAATTACTAGGTGAAAGAGTTTCTTCCAATATCCTAAAACCTTTTAGTTAGCAAGTTCATGTTTAGTGACCAGAACCCAGGATTCCTGCCTCACAATATTTACTTTTTATTTTCCCAAAGCTTTGAGACCATTTGCAGAATGCAGAGAAAGGAGAGAAGTCTTTAGAAAACTTCAGTAGAAAAGAAGCCTGCTGGCAACATCTGACCAGGATCTCCCAACTAGAAATGACTGGGAGATGCCAAAGGAGTTGTAAGGCTACCACCCCAAAGTCAATCCATTTGGGCTTCCCAGAGGGGGAGGTGAGGGCTTCAGGTTCTATTCAAGGCAAATGTACTGGGAGGTTTTTGTTGGATAGGCCTGGTTAATTTTGACCTTGGGCAAGTTCTTTCCCATCTCTGATCCTGTTTCCTTATTTCTAAGATACACATTAAATACCCCTAAAATGATTCCACAAAATGTCAGAATCAGCTGAAGTCACTTAATAGCACAATAATATAAGAGGGTGGAAGATAAGTAAAAATTACACTGAGGAAGTATCTTTAACTGATTAAAATGAAAGGTAAGGGCTGGTTTTTTTTTTAAGTTGAGCTTTTTAAAAAAAGAAAAACAAATCATTGTATTAGTTTGCTCCGGCTGCCATAACAAAATACCACAGACTGGTGGCTAAACCAATAGAAATTTCTTACAGTTCTGGAGACTAGAAATCTAAGATCAAGGCGTCAGTAGATTTGGTTTCTTCTCAGGCCTCTCCCCTTGACTTGCAGATGACGATCTTCTTGCTGTGTCCTTACATGATCTTTCCTCTGTGGTACATTCCAAGTCTCTCTTTTGTGTTCCAATTTCTTCCTCTTATATGGACACCAGTCACATTCGATTAGGGCCCCCCAAAAGGCTCATTTTAACTTAATCAGCACTTTAAAGGCTTTATCTCCAAATATAGTCACATTTTGAAATATTGGGGGTTAGGACTTCAAGATATGAATTTTGGGGGCATACAATTAAGCCTGTAACCATCATCTATTCTAATGTTCTCATTTCAAAATACTGTTACCGAGTGCATACTTCTGGGGAGAAATTATTTTGTTACCATGCAAAATTGGGGTTCTCTGCCCAATGCACATAAATAAGCCAATTAATTATGACATCAGCCTTTGTGGGAGAAATCAGCTTTTTATTCTGTGAGATTGATGTGCAGGGAGCCAGGGGACACGTGCCCTCAGATCTGTCTCCCCAATTCAAGATTTGGGATGAAATTTAAGAGGTTAGGGAGGATAAGCTGGCACACATAAACGCTGGTGGAACAGGTTTTGATAAGTGGGCTTCAAGCATTTATGGTAAGGTTTTAAACATTTATGACAGGGTTCTAAACATTCATGATGAGGTTCTAAACATTTATGATGGGGTTTTAAACATTTTTGATGAGGCGGGTAAGGAATTTTAACACGGGATCTTCCTGAATGAGGGACCCCTCGCTTCTGATAAGAGTCCAACTTTCAAGATCTGGTCGTGTCCTGGTCCTTGGGTTCCGTGGGAAGGAGGATCTTTGGTTCCAAGGTTGTTTCTGGTCACCACTTCTTTTGCACATGCCCTGGCTATGTGACTTGGCAGATTTTCTGAAAGTCGATTCCTAATCACTCTCTTGATAAGACATGGGGTCAGCTTAACTGGTCCTAGAGGGCTTGGGGTTACAATTTTATTTTAGGGCATTTTTACATACTTTAAAATAGGATACATACTACAATTAGTTGAATTACATTAATATTTTCCTATAGATAACTTACACCTAGAAAGCTAGTTAACAAAATGAAAAACTGTTTCATTAGTCTTTACAAATGGTATTTAAGTAGTTTATTATGTGATTCCTGGGAAAATGCATTGTAAAAGATCTTTAAAAGAAGTATATAAAAATTTAAAATATCATTAAGATTTTCATTAGTATACAGTCCAAAACTAAAAATTTTTAAAACTGACTAGTCTGGGAGAAGAAGCTTTGAAAAGAACTTATTTTACTGCTTGACCCTAATTGGTTGCTCATAATACTTGTCCTGTAAGAAGATGGTGAATGATTTATAGGGCTGAGAGGCAAAACTCACAAAATAGAAAGAACAGTATGTATTAGAATTCCACTTAGTGAAGCTTATAGCTAGCTGTTTTAATTACAATTTCAAGTCTTATAGATACAGAAATTCTATTTTTTCCAGCACAAACAGGCGTATCCTTACAATACAAGAGGGAGGAAAACAAACGTTAGATTTTAACTACTGAGCCCTTTTCCTTTTTGAGCTTAGAGGATGAAATTTTTTTTTCTTTTCCTTCACAGCTTGGCGTTCATCTGACTCATTAGCTTCTCCAATTTGATTGCTAGGGCCATGTTTCCTTTAATCTTCAATTTTCCTGACATGAATGCCATTGTTGGTTTTAGTTTCCCTAAATTGAGAAAATGAGAGACGGGAAAGCATCCATTAGTGCCCTTAGGGATATACTGCTTCAAGAACATGCATTATAAAAAGAATCTCCTTGAGTTCTAAAACCTCTGAAGCACAGAAATTTCTATTACAGCATTTTTTTTATCAGTATCTTGGGAATCCCAATTCCTAGACTTAGATGTTAACAATATCTTATAATAGGAGAGAGAATGTAAAAACAACAATCAGCAAAGATTATAGCAAAAGGCTGGAGATGTAACATTTATATACTAGTTACAGTACACTGAAGGACATATGACCCTCAAATGAATTGTGGTAAACAAATACCATCTACTTTAGTTAATTTTCCAACCTATTATAGTTTATTAAACTTTTTTTTTTGAAGATTTTATTTTTTTCCTTTTTCTCCCCAAAGCCCCCCGGTACATAGTTGTATATTCTTCGTTGTGGGTCCTTCTAGTTGTGGCATGTGGGACGCTGCCTCAGCGTGGTTTGATGAGCAGTGCCATGTCTGCGCCCAGGATTCGAACCAAAGAAACACTGGGCCGCCTGCAGCGGAGCGCGCGAACTTAACCACTCGGCCACGGGGCCAGCCCCTATAGTTCATTAAACTTTTAACATTTCAAGTTTAGATTGAAAAAATCAAATGGTGTAAACGCATATAATATTCTTAAGAAACAATCATTAAAAGTATAGTGTATGGACACAAAAGTATGTGCTACCCTTATTTTAACCACTGAAATGCCAGGATTTAAAATGTGAGCATTAAAACAGAATTGTCACTAATAACAACATACAATAAATAGAAGTTCCAAAGAGGGAGGAAACTTTATATGCTACTCTCATTCCAACGCTATATAGGGTCTGGCATACAGTGGAATTAATGAGGAAATAGGCTCAGAGAGGATTTTTGACTTTCCCAAGGTCACACAGCTTGTACATGACAGTGCTACAATTCAAAGCCAGGTGTGTCTGATTCTCATTTATAGTTTTCTGAGCTATATTATGCCAATTTATATATAGGTCTTATCTCTAGAAGGCACTATATGTGTCTGGTGCATTAGTAAACCTTTACTGGGCCACATACACAGGCTCTTTGTAGAAAAAAAAATGTGTGGGTTAATGTATTGTGTATATATATTGAGATACTGAACACCTTTAAATTATTCTATACAGGACTTGTAGTAAAGCATTGTAGACTGGTTATGGATAGAAAGGATCAAGTCCAATTCTTTCATTTTAATGAATAAACTGAGCTGTGCAATATTCCAAGGCAATGTGATGTTAAAATACCTAAATTTACAAATAATAGATTAAGGGATAATTTTTATTTACATGGAAGATCTTTATTCTTTGGAGAAACATAACAGCCCCTCCAAAAACTTACAAACACTGATATTTGAGTGCCCTTCAGCCAAAAAACTGGCTCCCTGCTCTGTCACTCTACAGTGAAACCCACTAGGCTACAAGCCCCACTCACCTATATACACTGCTTCCAATCAGCTTTATAAGAGCCTTGCCAAAAAGATGAATGGACATTAAATGGACACCAAAAAAAAACCCCAAAACAAAAACAGATAAAAGCAATTTGGAGGAAACAGAGAATGCAGGCACAGAAGAAAACAGAAACAAAGTAAATGAAAAACAAATTAAAAATTCCATAATTCATGTCCTCATTGATTAGAGAAGACATAACAACAATGTATCAAGAACAGGATGCTGGAGGGGCCGGCCTGTCGCTGAGCAGTTAAGTTCACGCACTCCACTTCGTCGGCCCAGGGTTTCGCCGGTTCAGATCCTGGGTGTGGACATGGCACCGCTCATCAGGCCATGCTGAGATGGCATCCCACATAGCACAGCACAAGGCACTCACAACTAGAATATACACCTATGTACTGGTGGGCTTTGGGAAGAAAAAAATAAAAATAAATTTAAAAAATATTAATAATAATTAAAAAAAAAGAAGATTGGCAACAGTTGTTAGCTCAGGTGCCAATCTTAAAAAAAAAAAAAAGAACAGGATGCTGGAGGAAAAAGGGCGAAGAGGAGAAACACAGGAAAGAGGGAGAAAAAGGAGGGGGATAAACAAGAGGAGGGGAAGGAGAGGACTGAGACAAAGGGAGAAAAGCAGTAGAATAAGGAATGCAATGGGGTAGAGTGACGAGGAAGAAGGGGGAAGTAAGAGAAGAAGAAGGAAGCAATGAGAAGACAAGAGTGAGCTCTTGGAAATTAACAATTTGATATAAATTATAATATAATAATATATTTATTATATTTATATATTATTATATAAATATAATAATATATAAAGTATATAAAAATATAAAATACAATAGAAAGGAGACACTTGCAGATCTGGTCACAGCAGTCTGTCTATTACAACAGTCTCCTTCCCACTGTTGCAAAAGTCTCTTTCCAGCCACCCTTCTCCCCCAGTAATCTTATTAAATAAAGTCTCTCCTTACTATGTGAAAGAAAAGTAACAGAAAGGAAAGAACAAGGTGAATCAATCTCCTAAAAAGTAAGATGATTAAATCAGAGATCTAATGTTTTCTGCAGAAAGTGAGAACTGAGAGAGCTATCAAAGAAATAATATAAGATACATTCCCCCCAGGAGCCCATCAAGGACTGAGGAAAATGAAAGAAAAAAGACCACAGCACCTTGTGTCATTGTGAAATTTCAGAACACCGCAGAGAAAGAGATGGGTTTGATTCCAAAGCTTTCAGAAAGGGGAAGGGTGCATACAAAAGATTAAGCATAAGAATAGTATCAAATTCTCAATGGTAATCTTAGAAGATGGAGCAATGCTTTCAAAATTCTGAGAGAAAATGAAATTCAACCCAGAAATCTCTACCAGCCAAACAATCAATGTGTTGAGAGAATACAAGTAGTTTTAGATACTCACAAAAATAACCTCTTATACATCCTTTCTCATGAAGCTACTGGAGAACATGTGCCACCAAAATAAGGATGTAAACCAAGAATGAAGACATGGGATACAGGAAATAGCAGAATCGATGCAGGAAAGAGTTAAAGAAATTTCTTGGATCACAGCTGTGTAGCAGGCTTAAAGAGCTACCTGTTTAGATTGTAACAAGAAGACAAAGGGCTCCAGGAAAAAAAGTAGACTGACAGGTAATCTAACACATTTGGCAGTAGAAAATTGTATCAAGAGGCCGTGGGAAGAGTACAGGAAGATTTTGCTTAGTTTCCTTATACCTAGTCTAATGGAGGAAAAAAATAGAGCAATTATTTATGTCCAGGAAAAATAAAAGTTCTGAGAAGAAACATAATAATAGTATACTATTTGACTCAGCGGCAAACTACACCAGAATCATAATTATTTAAACATAGAGTATTGATTGAAGCAAAGATGGTGAAATAACTACACGGGGAGGATGGGAAAGGAGGAGCAGAATCAAGGTGCTACAAGAGAACTTAAATCTCACCTATCAGTCTTTAGATTAGTGATTCCAAAGAGAACAGTATAACATTGAGACATGTAATAACATTGAAAAGTGTGGTTTTAAATATTGAAAGAAATACCAAAAAGACCTGAAGGAGATTATCTCTGGGGGAGCAGACAAAGGAAAGGCTTTAAAATGAACAATTCAGTAGCATTTAAGTACAGTTACAATGTTGTGCAAACACTACCTTTATCTAGTACCAAAACATTTCATCAGCCTGAAAGGAACCCCTGTATCCATTATGCATAGCAGTTGCCCCTCCCTCTAGGCCCTGACAACCACCTGTGAGCTTTCTGTCTCTACAGATTTTAACTCTTCTATTTTTTCATAAAAATAGATTTATACAGTATGCGATTTTTTGTGTCTGGCTTCTTTCACTTAGCATGTTTTTAAGGTTCATTCACATTGTACTATGAATCAGGACTTCATTTCTTTTTATTACTGAATAATATTTTATTTTATATATATATATACATACACACACATACATACACACTATAATTTGTTTATCCATTCATCTGTTGATGGACATTTGGGTAGTTTCTACCTTTTGGCTATTGTGAAGAGTGCTGCTATGAACATGCATTTACTAGTATTTGTTTGAGTATCCGTTTTCAATTCTTTATTTTTTAATTTTTTCATTTTTTGAGGAAGATTAGCCCTGAGCTAACATCTACTGCCAATCCTTCTCTTTTTCTTTTGCTAAGGAAGACTGGCCCTGAGCTAACATCCGTGCCCATCTTCATCTACTTTATATGTGGGACGCCTGCCACAGCACAGCTTGCCAAGTGGTGCCATGACCACACCTGGGATCTGAACCAGCGAACCCTGCGCCACCAAAGCAGAACATGTGAACTTAACCACTGTGCCACTGGGCCGGCCCCTGTTTTCAATTCTTTTGAGGATATATCTAGGAGTGGAAATGCTGGGTCATATGGTAATTCTACATTTAACTTTACCCACCTATGTATAGGTTTGATTAAACCCATACATCTATGGTCAACTGATCTTAAACAAGATTGCCAAGACCATTCAATGGGGAAAGAACAGTCTATTCAACAAATGGTGCTGAGACAACTGGATATCCACATGCAAACTAATGAAGGTGGACCCTACCTCACAGCATATACAAATATTAACTCAAAATTGGTCAGAGGCCTAAATTTAAGTGCTTAAACTAAAAACCCTTAGAAGAAAACATAGGAGTAAATCTTCAAAACTTGAGTTTGGCAAAAGATTCTTAGATATGACACCAAATGCTCAGGCAACAAAACAAAAAGCAGATAAATTGGACTTCATCAAAATTAAAAACTTTTGTGTTTCAAAATATATCATCAAAAAAGTGAAAAGACAACCTCCCCAAAAATGGGAGAACATATTTGCTAATAATATACCTGATAAGGGATATCTTCTTTATATCTAGAATATATAAAGAATTCCTAAAACTCAATTAAAAAAAAAAGACAAATAATTCAATTAAAATGGGCAAAGGACCCGAACAGACATTTCTTCAAGGAAGCTATACATATGACCAATAAGCACATGAGAAAATGCTCAACATCATTAGTCATTAGGGAAATGCAAATCAAAACCACAATAAGATATCACTTCACATCCACTAGGATTGCTATAAAAAAAAAGTGTTGGTGAGGGCAAGGATACAGGGAAATAGACACCCTCATATATTGCTAGCAGGAATATAAATGGTGCAGCTGCTGTGGCAAACAGTTTGGCAGTTCTTCAAAGAGTTAAACAGAGAAATACCGTACGACCTAGCAATATAAGAGAAATGAAAACATATGTCCACATAGATACTTGGACACAAATGTTTAGAACAGCATTATTTGTAACAGCCAAACAGTGGAAACAACCCAAATGTCTGTCAACAGGTAAACAAATAAACTAATTATGGCATATCCAGATGACAGAATATTACTCAGTCATAGAAAGAAAAGAAGTACTGATCCATGCTCCAACTTGGATGAACCTTGAAACATGATGCTAAGTGAAAAGAGCCACACACAAAAGGTCATATATATTGTATGATTCCACTTACATGAACTATCCAGAATAGGCATATCCAGAGAGAGAGAGAAAGCATATTAGTGGTTGCCGGGGGTGGGGGAGGCTGGAATGGGAGTGTTACTTAAATGGTACGGGGTGTTCATTTGGGGGTGAAAAAGTTTTGAAACTAAAGAGAAGTGGTGGTTGCATAGCCTTGGGAATGCACTAAATTAAATGCCACTGAACTATATACTTTAAAACGGTTAATTGCATGCTATGTGAATTTCACCTTCATTTTTTTAAAAAAGGGAATGAAGTACCAACAACATGTACTGATACATGCTACATCAAGAACGAAACTTGAAAATACGCTAAAATAGGAAACATGCGGAAAGAAACCCATCACAAAAACATCACATATATGATTCTATTCATATGAAAGCCCAGAATAGGGAAATCTACAGAGACAGAAAGTAGGTTAGTGGTTGCTTAGGGCTTGGGGCAGGTGGATGGGGGATATGGAGTTAACAGCTAACGGGTATGGGGTTTCTTTTTTTTTTTATTGCGGTAACATTGGTTTATAACATCATATAAACTTCAAGTGTAACTATATTTCGATTTCTACATACATTACATCATATTCACCACCCAAAGACTAATTACAGTCCATCACGGCACATGTGCCTAATCACCCCTTCCGCCCTCTACTCTCCCCCCTTCCCCTCTGGTAACCACCAATCCCATCTCTGCCTTTATGTGTTTGTTTGTCATTGGTTATCTTCAACTTATGAGTGAGATCATAAAGTATTTGCCTTTCTCCCTCTGACTTATTTCACTTAGCATAATACCCTCAAGGTCCCTCCATGGTGTCACAAATGGCCGTATATCATTGTTTCTTATGGCTGAGTAGTATTCCATCGTGTATATATACCACATCTGCTTTATCCATTCTTCCCTTGATGGGCACCTAGGTTGCTTCCAAGTCTTAGCTATTGTGAAAAATGCTGCGATGAACATAGGGGTGCATGTATCTTTATGCATTTGTGTTTTCATGTTCTTTGGATAAATATCCAGCAATAGGGGCTGGCCCGGTGGCACAGCGGTTAAGTGCGCACGTTCCGCTTCGGCGGCCTGGGGTTTGGATCCTGGGTGTGGACATGGCATTGCTTGGCAAGCCATGCTGTGGCAGGCGTCCCACATATAAAGTAGAGGAAGATGGGCATGGATGTTAGCTCAGGGCCAGCCTTCCTCAGCAAAAAGAGGAGGATTGGCAGTAGATGTTAGCTCAGGGCTGATCTTCCTCAAAAACAAAAAAATATATCCAGCAACAGAAGAGATGAATCATATGGTATTTCTATTTTTAATTTTTTGAGAAATGTCCATACTGTTTTCCATAGTGGCTGCACCAGTTTACACTCCCACCAGCAGTGTACCAGAGTTCCCTTCTCTCCATATCCTCTCCAACACTTGTTTCCTGTCTTGTTAATTATAGCCATTCTGACAGGCGAGGTGGTATCTCATGGTAGTTTTGATTTTCATTTCCTTGATAGTTAATGATGTTGAGCATCTTTTCATATGCCTGTTGGCCATCTGTATATCTTCTTTGGAGAAATGTCTGTTCAGATCTTTTGCCCATTTTTTAATTGGGTTGTTAGTTTTTTTGCTGTTGAGATGTGTAAGTTCTTTGTATATTTTAGGTATTAGCCCCTTATCAGATACAGGGTTTGCAAATGTCTTCTCCCAATTGTTAGGCTGTCTTTTCACTGTGTTGATGGTTTCCTTTACTGTGCAGAAGCTTTTTAGTTTGATGTAGTCCCATTTGTTTATTTTTTTCTATTGTTTCCCTTTCCCTGTCAGACATGGTACTTGAAAATGTGCTGCTAAGACCAATGTCAAACAGTGTACTGCCTATATTTTCTTCTAGAAGTTTCATGGTTTCAGGTCTTACATTCAAGTCTTTAATCCATTTTGAGTTAATATTTGTGTATGGTGTAAGATAATGGTCTACTTTCATTCTTTTGCATGTGGCTGTCCAGTTTTACCAACACCATTTATTGAAGAGACTTTCCTTCCTCCATTGTATGTTCTTGGCTCCTTTGTCAAAAACTAGCTGTCCACAGATGTGCGGGTTGGGGTTTCTTTTTGAGGTGATGAAAAAGTTTTAAAAACAACTGTGGTGACGATTGCAAATATTGTGCATATGCTAAAAACTACTGAACTGTACACTTTAAATGGGTGAATTGTATGGTATGTGAATTACATCTCAATAAAGCTGTTTAAAAAATAAAAGCTATTGTCATATAACAATAAATTGAATCAGTAATTAAAAATTTTGCCACAGAAAATCCCAGGCCCAAATGGCTTCACTGGTTAATTCACAGGATAGAAAATAAATACACAAAAATCAATTGTATTTATCTATACTAGCAACAAACAATTCAAAAATAAAATCAAGACAATAATTCCATTCACAATAGCATAAAGAAGAATGAAATACTGAGGGAATAAAGCATGAACTATAAAAGAAAGAAATTATAGATTAGACTTTATGAAAACTGAAAACTTTCATAATTCAAAGGATAGCATTAAGAAAATGAAAATATAAGCCACAGACTGAGAGAAAATATTTGCAAATCACATGCTTCTAGAATTTATAAAGAATATTTACAACTTAATAATAAAAAGACAAGTCCATTTAAAGATGAGCAAAAGATTTGAATACACAGTTCATCAAATATAAATAGCTATTAAGCACATGGAAAGATGCTCAACATCATTAATCATTAAGGAAATGCAAACTAAAGCCACAATGAAATACCACCGTGTACCCACTAGAATGGCTGTAATAACAAAGACACTGCCATCTGTGACAACATGGATGAACCTGGAGGGCATTATGCTGCTTGAAATAAGCCAGACACGGAAAGACAAATACTGTATGATTACACTTACACGTGGGATCTAAAAAAGTCTAATTCACAAAAGCAAAGAGTAGAATGGTGGTTGCCAGGGGCTGGGGGGTAGGCGAAATGGGGAGATATTAGTCAAAAGATACAAACTTTCAGTTATAAGATGAATAAGTTCTGGGGAACCTAATGAACAGCATGGTAAGTCCAGTTAACCATACTGTACTGTATATTTGAAATTTGCTGAGAGTAGATCTTAAGTGTTCTCACCACACACACAGAAAAGGTAACTAACTATGTGAGGTGATGGATGTGTTCATTAGCTTGATTGTAGTAATTTCACAATGCATATGTCTATCAATCATCATGTTATATACCTTAAATATATACAGTTTTTGTCAGTTATACCTCAATAAAGCTGTTAAAAAAAAAAAAGACAATAAGTGTTGGTGAGGATTTGGAGAAACTGGAACCTTCATCCATTGCTCATGAGTATGTAAAATTGGTACTTTGAGCCACTTGAGCAGTTTGGTAGTTTCTTAAAAAGTTATATATCAACTTAAAAAGTTATATATCAACTTACCAAATGACCCAGCAGATTCTTGGGAATCTACCCAAGAGAAATGAAAATATACATCCATACAATACATGTGTGAGAATATTCTTAGCAACATTATTCATAATGCTTGAGACAATCCAATCAAAAACTTGAAACAATCCAAATGTCCACCAGCTGATGAGTTATGGATAAATAACATGTGGTATATCCATCACAATGGAATACTATTCAGCAGTGAAAAGGAACCAAACTATTGATACTGCTACAACATGGATGGATGAATCTCAAAAGCCTTTGCTAAGTGAAAGAAGCCAGATACAAAAGACTATATACTGTTTGATTTCATTGACATGAAATGTCTGGAAACAGTAAATCTGCAAAGACAGAAAGCAAATTAGTGTTTGGCTGGCTAGGGGCAAGAATGGGGACCAACTGCAAGGAAACATGAGAGAATTTTTTAGGGTGATGGAAATGTTCTCAAACTGGATTCTAAGAGATGGCTGTATAACTCTATGAAATTTACTAAAAACCATGTACACTTATAATGGGTGCATTTTATGGTATGTAAATTATACTTCAATAATACTGTTTAAAAAAATAACTTTTTAAAAACAGCTATTAAACACAATATCCTATATATAATCCCTCCTCGCAATCAGGTCATCTTGTACAATTTAGTTTCTTTCTACCGTAACACTTTGCCATACAGTGGCCTCTAGTGGCCAAAAGGAGAGATTTTGATTAATTGATCACTAGTTGCTTTGAGTTTTTATATTTACAATGTATCCTCTATATGAACTAAGTCACAGAAATGGCTATGGTTCCTCAAAAGAGAACGCTTAGCATATAAAGTGTAAAATGTGCCCAGTCAAAGGAAAGCAGATGGGATAAAGAGTAAGAACGAAAGGACATTAAGAGGCAGAAGCGAACTCACTTGCTCCCAATGTAAACTGTTGCTATAACATGAACCTTAAGGATACTTGAAAACACATTACTCATTTAGCTGACGGACCTCCCCCATTCAACCCAGGACCACACTCAAGAAAGACATAAATGGAAGGGCCATCATCACAGGTTTATGCTACATAAATAAAATGTAAGTTAAAGAAGTCACTTGATTCTTTCACCTTTGGAGGGCACCATAGCATAATGACTACAAGAGCATGAGCTTAGAAGTTAGTTTAGAGTCATATCCTAAACTTGCTATGTGACCTTGGGTTTATTATCTGATTCATCAATGCCTCAGGCTTTTTTTTTTTTTTTTTTTTAAGTTTTTATTTTTCCTTTTTCTCTCCAAAGCCCCCCGGGACATAATTGTGTATTTTTAGTTGTGAGTCCTTCTAGTTGTGGCATGTGGGATGCCACCTCAGCATGGTGCCATGTCCACGCCCAGGATCCAAACCTGCGAAACCCTGGGCCACGAAGCAGAGCACAAGAACTTAACCACTCGGCCACGGGGCCGGCCCCCATTTTTTTCAAATGGAAAAAATATTTTATCTCAAAGCATTGGTGGGAGTATTGCTTAACTCATAGTAAACAGAGAATACACATTAACTATAATTATTGTAATTTCAGTTTAGAAATTGACAATAAATTTTTATTTTAATGATTTTAAGTTCAAAATATTATATATTTATAAGATTCAAATTTACCAAACATTTCTGGAGCATATAGTATGTCTAAAGCACCTTGTTTAAGCTTTATGGAAAAACAGTTGTTGAAACTCTAAACAAACTACTGAAAATGATTAAAGAGATAACTATGCATTAACATTGAGAGATGTTATAATGTACTAAGTAAAAAAGATTACCAAAAAGTAGCAATGCTATAATCCTGTTTTTATAAGTACATGTGTATATTTATATACATTCACAGAAATATATATATATGACTCTAAACCAAAATCAACTGATAGCCATCTCTTAGTAGCACAATAAAGAATAATTTTACTTATTTTTTCTTCAGTGTATTTTCTAATTTTTGTACCATGAATATTTAATACTACTATTAAAAAAAAGGAAAAGTTGAAGAGACCTTGATCATTAGTAACATCATGCATAGATTGACTCAGATGGCATATAGGCCATTAACATCCTGGATTAGAATTGGAAAGCCAGACCTACAGGGCACAGAATACACTGTGATCTTCAATTTATGAAGTTATAACATTTATAACTCACTAAACGAAAGAATCTTTACATTAGAATGTTATAATGCTTTAAAGTGCTGCTTCTAATAAATACATGTGTTAATTCACTTACCATTTGGAGTAGTGTTCTAAGAGTAGAAAATTTTAAAAATTACCCTTAACGTTTTTCTGGCACAGTTAGAGGTAAATGGGCAGAACAGAAAATTATGCAAAACCTTCTCCTAGTTAGAGATTCCACAGAAAGCACGGTCACTGGCCCATGGGAGATCCATTTCCTACGACAATAGTGGCAAGACTGAAGCACGACTCTACTCTCAATAAACGACCTGCAGCTGAGTTCAGCACCTCCGGTGAGCCAGGTGTTACTGGAAATGATATCTTAGTCCAACTGGTAGAAATGAAGCCCGCCTAGGAGTCCTGCTGAACAGAGAGTCCTTTTCTCTGTTCCCAATATTATCTTATTAGCTTCTCAGTCATGCAAAAAGGAAATTCTGACATCACTCCTCACTTGTTGGTTAAAGTAGAAAGGGCAGTAGACGTGACAGTGGGAACCACCTTCCCAAGGCTACGTGCTCTTCAATATGCACAGCTGCTGACATTCTACTGCTACAAACACTCAAGAGGCTTGATGATTTGGAAAGGAATAAATGTTAGAACTAAGTTTTCCTTAAACAGTAAGTAAATTAATAAAACTGAAAACTCACCAGAAAACATTTTTACAAAATCCTCAGTAGACATGCTCATCACCACGTCTGCCCGATCAGAGGGCTCTCCATATCCAACATTCCCACCCTGGCTTTTCAGATCAAGAAACCAAGTTCCACCATCTTCACCTACACAAAAGATAAGATATAGAAATAAATGCCAAAGAAGCCTGGTTCTTAAACTTCATAACTGCTCTAATTAGAACAATCTTACATAAGTCTGTTTCCTAAGTTAAAATCCTCAGGCATCTATCAAATTCAGTACTTACAGACGGTCCCCGATTTACAATTTTTCGACTTTACAATGGTGCAAAGTGATACGCATTCAAACTGTGCTTTGAATTCTGATCTTTTCTTGGGCTAGCGATATGCGATGCGATCCTCTCTGGTGATGCTGGGCTGTGGCAGTGAGCCCAGCTCCCAGTCAGCCACGTGATCATGAAGGTAAACAACTGATACACTTACAACCATTCTGTACCCATCCAGCCATTCTGTTTTTCACTTTCAGTACACTATTCAATAAATTGCATGAGATATTCAACACTTTATTATAAAATAAGCTTTTTCGTGTTAGATGATTTTGCCCAACTGTAGGCTAATGTAAGTGTTCTGAGCACATTTAAGGTAAGCTAGTTTCAGCTATGGTGTTTGGTAGGTTAGGTTTATTAAATACATTTTCGACTTATGATAGTCTCAACTTACAATGGGTTTATCAGTATGTAACCCCATCATAAGTCGAGGAAGATGTGTGTTATGTGCCAGGCACTAGGCTAGGCTCTGAAGACTCTGCAATAACATGGTTTTTACAAACGAGGAAGTGGAAGGTAATGTGCAGTCAGACAAGCCCAGCTGAAGCTGAAATTTAAAAGTTAAGTACGAATTAGCTAGATGAGGAACTGAAAAAAGTACAGTAAGACTAGAAGGTAGGAAGAGAGTGGATAGTGGCATTAGATGAGCTCGTGAAGCAGCCCAGATGTGGAGCATAGTGAGCCACGTAAAGGATTCACTGACTTCACCCTAAGGAATGTGCCATGAAGGAGAATGACATAAGGTTTGTATTTTAAATACATTGCCCCAACAACAGTGTAGAGAACATATTGGAGGGGAATAAACAGGATGCAGAAGACGAGGTAGGATGGTGGTGGGGTAGTTCAGGAGCTTGAGGATATGTGCCTGGAGCAGGATGGTAGCAGTGAGAATGGACGACAGAAGGCATATCTGAGAGATCATTTCAAAGCAGAACCACAAGATGAGACAACTGATTGAATATGTTGAGAAAAAGGTAGGGAAGGTCTGTAAGAATGATTTGCTAGTTTTGGGCTTGGGAAACTGGGTAAATATTGGTGTATTTTTTACTGAGAGAGGACTACTGAAGGAGAGCAGATTTAATAGGTAGTGCCAAAGGCAGGTATTGGGAATGGTGAGTTGTTTGGGACATTTTCAGACTGAGGCATCTTTGTGGCAGGGAACTGAAAATGTCAATGAAGTCTGACTAGGATAGAAATAGAGATACATTGGTAATCAGTTCCTGTAGTCATTGAAGCCGTGTGAGTGGCTGAGGTGCCCTGGAGAAGGTGTGTAAAATATTAAGAGTGCTAAGACAGTGACCTGAAGAACAGCAACATTTAGGGAAGGATAGAGGAGAAGCACCTAGCACAAGAAACTGACAAGGCTACAGCTAGAGAAGGAAGCAAGAAGAGCTACTGTCAAGGAAGCCAAGGAAAGAGAGCATTTCCAGAAGGAAAGAGTGGTCAACAGCATCAAATGCTATGCAGTGGTGATAAGGTAAGAATGACAAATGCCCACTGGTGTTATAGAAGTCACTGAGGAGGTGAGAGCAAATTCACTGGAGTGGAGAAAAATGATACCAGAGCAGAGCAAACTGTAGATGAAAATAAGTTTGGCTCTAACAGGGAGAAGAAAGACGGAAGTGCAGATGGGGGGTTGTTGTTGTTGTGTTCTGTTTTAAAGATAGACTAGACTTTGAGAATGTTAAAGTACCACTGGGAAGGAGGCTGCAGAATGAACAGGTGGAAGAAAGGGCATCATAAATAGTACAAAGTCCCAGAGGAGGCCAGAGGAAATGGGATCTAGAACGCTGCTGCTCAAAGTGTGATCCATGGTTGCAGTACTGTCATCACCTGTCAGAAATGCAGACTTCAGATCTACTGAATCAGAGTCTGCATTTCAGCACGATCCCAGGTGACCAATATGGACATTAAAGAATTGAGATGCACAGTTCTAGAGTTGGCTCCATTCATCTGGGAGGAGAGGAAGAGAGGATGACGCTTACAATGGTTGATTTGATATGAGACGGCAGGAAGCTGAAGCAATTTGTCTGTCAGCTTCTATTATCTCTGTGAAAGAGGAGGTGGGATTATCTGCTGAAACTGGCCGGGAAGTGGTGAAGGGAGAGATGGGAGATTTGAGAAACACTGAAAAACTTTAAACTAGTTGCCGTAGGGAATGAGGCAGTCAGTAAGCTGACCACAGAAATATAGAATTCAGAGGTGCTGCTTAAAACCCAGTTGAAGAAGCACAAAGGGTCCAGGAAGTTTAGGATACAGGCAAGAGAGCGACTGAAGCAATGGACCATGGGTTCTAACGATAGAAAAGGAAATAAAAACAGGAACTTGCAGAAGGATTCAGATAAAACAGAGGAGACAAAGAAGAAAAGAGCTGATAATGGCAAAGTCTGCATACAATGGGACTGAGGTAGTAGTTCTTAAAACTATCATTAACGTGTTAATACTATATTGAGAAGAAAAATATTAACAGAGGGTTTAAAAAGCTGACTACATTCAGACTGAGTTAAATAATCTCAAAGATAAAAATGGCAAAGTGCTCATGGTTGATGATAAATTACTCTATTACCCTGTCAAGATCCGTATGCCCTTCTAAATATGATTTTCTCTCCATTATAGATGCCAAGGAGTTATTTAACACTGGAAGTATCTGTAATGAAATTTTATTTTACATGCACCCATACGCACTGATCTTAAAAATACAAATCAGTAGTCATTTGCTATTCTTGAATGTCTACATTCTAGGGTAACGGTTCCAGAAACAGCCAACTATCAAGATGATCACTACTGGAGGCTGATTTTCGTCCAAGGGAAATATGCTACTTTGTTTCATAAAAGCCCCAGATTACTAGACTGTAATCCTTACCTGAGAGTTCAAACTGATAGATTGCTTGAGTGGCTTTAACCATATTGTCACTGAGAGAGTCCTTAACAATTCTAAATGTTTCTTCCACAGCTCCAGATCGTGGTTTTGGTGGCGGCTGTGACTTCTCTTCTCTCAGTTCTGGAGGAGGACCTGTAAAATATTACTGACGTCAATGGCTTTAAAGCCTAGGCAATGTAAGGCCACACACGGAATTAATTAACTAGGAGAACAGACTTGCTACCAATTAGACCTGTTTGACCAAAATGAGGGCTTAAATGCACTCAGTGGCATCTAACAGCATAAATCAAACTGATGGAATAACAGCCAAACACATCAGTTGTGATTATAAATACAAACGGTTTATACTCTCCAAGTAAAAGGCTCTCAGATTAGGTTAAAAAAAAACCCACTAGGGGCTGGCCCCGTGGCCAAGTGGTTAAGTTTGCGTGCTCCGCTGCAGGCAGCCCAGTGTTTCGTTGGTTTGAATCCTGGGCGCAGACATGGCACTGCCCATCAAACCACGCTGAGGCAGCGTCCCACATGCCACAACTAGAAGAACCCACAACGAAGAATATACAACACAACGAAGAATATACAACTATGTACCGCAGGGCTTTTGGGAGAAAAAGGAAAAAATAAAATCTTAAAGAAAAAAAACCCACTAAAAAACTATATAGTGTCTATAATAAATGGACCTAAACAAATTATTGGAGTTTCAGGGGTAATAGTCAATCACTCCTTTATTATTCCCTCTGAGGTGTTTTTTTTTTTTTCCAGTGAGGAAGATTGGCCCTGAGCTAACATCTATGCCAGTCTTCCTTTACCGTGTATGTGGGATGCCACCACAGCACGGCTTCATGAGCAGTGTGTAGATCCATGCCCAGGATCCAAACCTGTGAACCCCAGGCTGCCAAAGCAGAGCATGTGTGAACTTAACCACTATGCCACTGGGCTGGCCAACCCCTCTGAGTTTTAAAACCAGATGAGAAAAGAGGACACTAGAGTCAGAAAGATGGAGATCAGAATATCAACTGTGCAAATTAGTGAAGGCTGGCCCTGGTGGTCTGGTGGTTAAGATTCAGTGCTCCCACTGCTGTGGCCTGGGTTCATTTCCAGCATTTCTAGTCAAGGAACCACACCACCGGACTGTTGATTGTCATACTGTGATGGCTGCCTGTTGCTGTGATGCTGAAAGCTATGCCACCGATATTTCAAATAGCAGCACAGTCACTCATGGTGGATAGGTTTCAGCAGAGCTTCCAGACTAAGACAGATGGACAAGAAGAAGGACTTGGCCACCCACTTCCGAAAAAACTGGCCATGAAAATCCTATGAATAGCAGCAGAGCAGTGTCTGATATAGCGCTGGAAGGTGAGAGGATGGCACAAAAAGAACAGGCAGGGTTCCGCTGTGCTGTCCACAGGGTCACCAGGAGTCGGAATCGACTCAACGACACTAACAACAACAAACTGGTGGAGCTGAATTGGAGACTGTAGCTTGAATCAACAGCCAAGTCAACTCCCACTAACTTCACCTCTAAATTAAACTTATTCACCCGGTCCCTTCACCCCTGGATTGAACTGGCCTCCTCCCCCATCAGGGGAGCGAAATGCCTCTGTAAGTAAAGATCAGGTGAAAACTGAGGACAGAATGCTCAGAAAGGGTCTAAACCACACAAAGTCCTTTCTTCTCCGACTCTCAGTCAGATTGGTCCCCCCGACTAGAGGCAGAGGGAGGTCAGATTATTGGATTCATGAAGGCCCCCCCTGCCTAGAAACACAAGGCCAGGGGAATGGAGGTTACATTTTTTAACTTGTATCCACTTAACTCACTGGCCATAACCATTCAGCATAGGATGAGCCAGGGGAGAAGACGGGCAGTGCATAGAACGGTTCGACTCCCACGGCATGCAGCCGGCCCCTCTCCCAACCTCTGCTCCTTTACTTAGCCTCCTGGAATCACCTGTGGGCCATTTCATGGTCGCCCCCAGAAACAGGGGAGGACAATTCATTCATTAAATTAATTCCAAGGCCAATCTGTACTCCAGGCTGAAAATTAACTCTCCATCTATCTCCCAACTCAATTATACCCAGTTGATATCGACCCTGATATCAGTTTCCCTACATTAAACCCAGCATATATGGGGTTAAAACCAAAACACTCATTCCCTGCTTATTCTCTGGCTTCCTGGCTCCAGAATCCACTATCCTCCACGGAGACAGACACCGTCAAGGACAAGCACCTGGACTATCTCCTCCCCACAAAGAGATACAGACTGGTGGGAAAGCTGCTGACCAGCAAGGTCACAGGCTCCCTCCTCTCTGCAAGTGTCTCAAGGCCGAAGACAGGCTGGTGGGAAAGCTCCAACCAGCAAGGCCATATGCTCCCCCTCCCCTACCTAAAACCCCAAATAAAAACCCTTCCTTTTAGCTTTTCGGGGAGTTTGGGATTTCAGCGTTAGCTACCCTCTCTCCTTGCTCAGCGCTGTGCAAAAAATAAAGTTCCTACTTTCCTCCACCACCCCCGGTGTCAGAGATTGGCTTGCTGCGCAACGGGTGAGCGAACTCACTTCAGGTTCGGTAACACAGTCATCTTGTCCAACATAATTCACCAAAGGTTATTAAATGAAATCTAACTGACAGCATAAAGACACTTCAGAATACAACATAAGCAATATAAAAGTATCCCAAATTTGTTAAATATGAATTACCTTCCACTACGATGTTTCCAGAGACACATAAAAACAACAGTAAAATCCTTCTCTTATAAAGTCTAAGCAGATATTAAGGATGAGATCCTTAAGATCCAATGGAGCAAGGATAATCCCTTTCCATAAAAATGTTTAGTCAGTTTTGTTATTGTTTTTAAATTCACTACAGAGAGTGCACCCCTTTATTGCCTGCACCCAGGGCAAATAACTCTGACCGCCTTGCCCTTGACACAGCGCTGCTTTTTTTTTTTTTAAGATTTTATTTTTCCTTTTTCTCCCCAAAGCCCTTTGGTACATAGTTGTGTATTTTCAGTTGTGGGTCCTTCCAGTTGTGGCATGTGGGACACTGCCTCAGCATGGCCTGATGAGTAGTGCCATGTCCGTGCCCAGGAGCCGAACCAGCGAAACCCTGGGCCACTGAAACAGAGCACGCAAACTTAACCACTTGGCCATGGGGCCGGCCCCACAGCACTGTTTTTTATTGATGTATAACATACATAAACAGTGATTTTAAGTACACAACTCAAAAAGTTACCAGAAAGCGAAAACACTGTGTCATCAACTAGGTCAAGAAAGAGGACATTACAAGTACCCTAGAAACCCACTCCGTACGGCCTCTCCTAATTGCTACTCCCCCTCTACTACCTAAAGAAACTATCCTGACACCTAACACCACGGATTAGTTTTGCCTCATTTTTACCTCCATATAAACGGAATCAATCATTTAAGTTTCTGTTCTTTTATGCCTGTCAATCCTTCATCAACTTTTCCAAAAAATGCAAGAAAAGGGAAAACTTTCTTTTTCTTTTTCTCTTTTTTATTTTTTTGAGGAATATTAGCCCTCAGCTAACATCTGCAGCCAATCCTCCTCTTTTTGCTGAGGAAGCCTGGCCCTGAGCTAACATCCATGCCCATCTTCCTCTACTTTATATGTGGGATGCCTACCACAGCATGGCTTGCCAAGTGGTGCCATGTCCACACTCGGCATCCGACCCGGCGAACCCCGGGCCACCAAAGCGGAACATGCACACTTAACTGCTGCGCCCCCAGGCCGGCTTGAAAAGGGAAAACTTCTTAATTCATTCTTTGAGGCCATCATTAGCCTGATACTAAACCAGACAATCACACCACAAGAAACCCGTGTAGTGTAGACAGACAATATGCAAATACATACATACCAAAAAATTAAGTCAAGAAGTGATGAGTTCTATTACCAAAAACAAGCAAGAAGTGGAAAAGGATGGGAGACTACCTTATACAGTGGTCAGTTTGAATAGACACTGAATTAAACAATATAAGGCTGAATATGTGAATACACACACACATACATTTATCCTACAATCTGAAAACATGACATTTTGTCAATAGTTCCTGGTATATTTTCACCCATTAAATTTGAAAAAGGTGCCCTCCCATAATAATACCTAATGCTCTACAATCTTTGTCATGCCTGTGTTGAGCAATGCTACTTCCCAGCATATCCTTGAAAATAAATTATTTCCCAAGTGTACACCAATGTAAGTGAATAGGGCATGATGTTATATTACTATTATTATTATATTATTATTTAGAGGCCGGCCCCATGGCAGAGTGGTTAAGTTTGCACACTCCACTTCGGCGGTCCAGGGTTTTGCCAGTTCGGATACTGGGTGTGGACATGGCACTGCTCATCAGGCCATGCTGAGGCAGCGTCCCACATGGCAAGGCCAGAGGCACTCACAACTAGAACATACAACTATGTACTGGGGGGATTTGGGGAGAAGAAGAAAAAACAAAAGTTTGGCAACACATGTTAGCTCAGGTGCCAATCTTTAAGAGAAAAGAATAAAAAAGATATTATTTAGGGGCTGGCCCCGTGGCCGAGTGGTTAAGTTCGCGCGCTCCGCTGCAGGCGGCCCAGTGTTTCGTTGGTTCGAATCCTGGGCGCGGACATGGCACTGCTCATCAGACCATGCTGAGGCAGCGTCCCACATGCCACAACTAGAAGGACCCACAACGAAGAATACACAACTATGTACCAGGGGGGCTTTGGGGAGAAAAAGGAAAAAATAAAATCTTTAAAAAAAAAAAAAGATATTATTTAGAAGCCCATTTAAAAATTCAGATATGTATTCTAATATTTAATGCTGATAGTGCAGTGAGGGAGGTGCTCATACACTGCTAGTAGGTTTAAAATACTAGAAGAAAATTTCGTAACATGTATCAGGGGCCTTCCCATTGCCTCATCATCTACTTTTAGTGATCAATTTTAAGAAAATCCTGTAACATTTATAAAATGAAACACTTACAAACAACTAAAACAAAATACCATTCACATGATAGTATATAATACTAAGTTGCCATTTCAAAACTTTGTTTCTGAAGACATGGAAAATATTCACAATATAATGTTAAGTAAAAAGGGAGTCTATCTAATTAAATATAATATGATCCAATCTGGTAAAATATATGTTTGTGCATCTGAATTTTAATTATATTTGAAAAAAAAGTGAGGGGCCAGCCCTGTGGCCAAGTGGTTAAGTTCGAGTGCTACGCTTTTTTATACTATTTTTTCTGTACAAACTAATTTAAAATGATATCAAAATTAATGAAAGTACATAACAAAATCTATTTGATGTGGCCAAAGTTATACTAAGGGGAGAAATAATGCACAATCAAAAGTTATTTTATTTTAAAAGGAATAAAGATAAAGTATTAGCCTAACAAGTGAGAAAAGGAACAAAAACGTGTAACCTCAAAGAAAGAAGAAAATAATAAAGCAAAAATTAAAAAATTAATGAATCAGAAGGTTGCACAATTCTGTGAATATACTAAAATCACTACACTATGCACTTTGGTGAATTTTTTGGCGTATGTAAATTATCTCTCAGTAAAGCTGTTATAAAAAAAGTAATGAGGGGCTGGCCTGGTGGCACGGTATTAAGTTCAGCGCGCTCCGCTTTGCTGACCCAGGTTCGCAGGTTTGGATCTCGGGCGTGGACCTACATCGTTCATCAGCCATCCTGTGGCAGTAACTCACACACAAAATAGACGAAGACTGGCACAGATGTTAGCTCAGGACCAATCTTCCTCACCAAAAATAACCCCCAAAACCAAAAACAAATCAGAAAGAGAAAAGCAGTAGAATAAAAAATAAAATTTAAAATCTAGTTCTTTTGAGAAAAAATAAGATACAGTAAAATTAGCAACTTTCTGGCAGATTTAATCAAGGAGAAAAGCAGAGAAAAATAAACTTTAAAAAGAGAAAAGAGATAAAATAAATATGGAAATTTAAAAAATTATAAGTGAATTTACTACATGTCCACACAAATATATTTTAAAACTTCAAATGGATGTCTTGTCTTTTATTTTAGAATAAGCCAATAATTGAATGAGAAAATAAATACATTTCCAAAGAAAGAACTTCAGAAAAGACCAAATAATTTAGTGGGTGAGCTATTTCAAACCCTCAAGGAAAAGAACATAGAAAAAAAAGCTACCCAACTGATTACCATATTCAAAATATAACACATTTATTACACTAAAAAATGTAGACACTAAGCTAACTTTTATCTGATAAAAAAATGTTAACCAATATTTAACCCCTTACTTATGGGTAAAATCTAAAGATTTTCCCTTTATAATTCAGAATAAAATAAGAATACCTAAAATAAACATTTTCAATTAATGTCCCGGAAGTTCATGTCAGTGTATTAAGATACATACCAGAAATAATCCCATAAGATATTATTATTATATACAGGCAGTAAGTTAGATCACTTAGAAGATTCAAGATCATTATCCAATGATAATTAGAGCAACTAATCTTTATAGGGGGCTGACTATGTCAAATTCACAAGACGATGCACTATGATAGTTACTCAATCCTCACAATACTTGCATAAGGAAAGTGAGAGATGAGAAAAGTGTCTCAGAGAGCTGAAGTGACTTGTCCAAGGTCACAGATATAAATAAGTGGCAGTGGCAGGATTTAAACCCAGATTCTGTCTTACTTACTCTAAAGTCTATGCTTTCAATGACAACTACTGTCTCTCTGTTAGAGACTGTTAGAAGTCTTAGGGGGAAAAAAGCTCATGAAGATGACCAGATATAAATATATAAAAATTAGCTTCCCCCTTTTTATTTATAATTTGCCTTATTCCAGAAAGCATTTCAATTTGCTTAATAAACATAATCCAAGATTAAATTAAAGTAAAAAGAAGTGAGTGAGCTTTTAAAATGGCAACTGGAATGCCCAGCAACTCACCCAAGGTTACTGGGTACTAAGTGGCACAGTGGGACTTCAAACCCAGGCAGTCTGACTCCAGAGCCTACACAGTTTTACCACTCAGTAATACTTCCTCCACATCTTCTTCTATATCTATCTAAGTTTTTTTTTTTTTTTTTTTTTTTTGGTGAGTAAGATTCACCCTGAGCTAACATCTGTGCCAGTCTTCCTCTACTTTGTATGTGGGTCACAGCCACAGTATGGCTGACCAGTGGTGTAGGTCTGCCCCTGGGATCCAAACCTGTGAACTCCAGGCCACCAAAGCAGAGCAGGCTGAACTCAACCACCACACCACAGGGCTGGCCCCTAATATTTATAGAGTCAACATAAACTTGGTGCTGAGCATAGCACCAAGACCTAAACTCACCAGCAGGGGACCAACCAGAAGCTGCTCAAAGCGGGGCTAGCAGAGATACAGGCTTCCTTCATGTTTCCATAGCAGGAATACAAAGGAATGATCTAGTTTTGGTAGTTACACCAGAGAGAACTAACTTTGTCATATAAATAACTGCTGGAACTTCTCCCATACTAGTAGGTGACTATTTAGGTGATTTGTCTATTAATCAAGATATAATATTGGTATCATCTGAAGTGCTAAGAAGATTGCAGCAAAAACTTTAGTGCAGCCCTGAAAGACACTTGCCCAGGCATAAATTGCATAATTTATCACCTGGAATATTTGGATGTAGAATGATGATGGCACAAGAATAAAACTTCAGAAGACAAAGAACAAACCAGTAATATATTTGAAAGATACAGTCAGTAGACTACAAATACATAAGCGTTAATGAGAAAGAGACACTTAGACCATTTCAATAACTTTAAAAAAAAAAAAGACACATGGCTAGCAGCCTCTGACCCAGCCTCTCCTAACTTCGTCCTAAATAAATACAAAAATGAAAAAAAAAAAGACAAATACTAAACATCACCTAGACTGACACAATTTACTGTCAGAACCTAGGAAGAAATGGTCAGTAATGCTAAGGTAGATGGAGTCAGCCTAAGAAACACAGGACTGCCTGTGCTTCGCCACATGAAAGATCTCGAAGGAGGAAGAGCTCTGCTCACCTAAAGAAAGAAGACAGGTTCTCACATTTTTAAACCACTAGATCACATTCTGGGCTTGTACCAACCAGAAGACTACGATCTGCCCCTCGGTTCTATGATGCTGCTTTTTAAGAAAGCCTCTATCTTTCAAATCCCATTTCAAAGCTTGTAGCTCCCAGATAACAGAGGCGCAGACAGCAGGGGGAGTCGTGGTGGTGTCCACCCTGAGAAGTACAAGCCGCAAAGCCTGTAAGACGGATCAAGATGGGGAGGGGAAGAACCCTGGCAGCAGGGCATGCTGGGGAGAGTAGGTGTTAAGCAGAAGAAGTAAAAGAAAGTCACAAGAAGGCCTTGGACAATGGCACCAGCTCTATGCCTAACGGGTACCACAAGAGAAACTGCAGCTCTGAGAAAGGATTTCCACCAGATGGACAGGGAGCGGAGCCAAAATCAACCTACACATCCCTGTCATTTGACTACACTAGCTCTAGAGATATCTCTTAATATGAGGATTAATTAATAGGGAAAAAGTGACCTGATGCCTCTGAAAAAACAAGGTACCACAAGGTAATGGAAGGTTATCCTGAAGAGCAAAAGTCTACCTCTAAAAATAATGTACTATGAAACCCACAAGAATTCCTCCACATGAAAACTATATGAAACAGGGGCAGAAAGTCATACATAATTGGCTGAGATGAAAAGACAATAGAATAAAATGAAAAAGGAAATGGGAAACATGAAAAACAAAAAGCACAATAGCAAAATTAAACTAACAATTAGAGGCAATATGGAACAGACGAAAGTGTCGAAAATCTTATCAGTAACATAGAGTACAAACTTGAAAAGGTCTCCCAGAATGCAGAAGAAAAGAACAAAAAAATGGAAATAGTAAGAGATGGTCTTAACTACAGGGGAAAAGGAAAGACTAGCCAGGGTAAGAATAAGTGTTTCTGAGGTGAATTCAGAACAAATGGAACAGAAGCAATTAAAACTGTAACTAAAAGGGCCAGCCCCGTGGCCGAGTGGTTAAGTTCACACGCTCTGCTGCGGCGGCCCAGGGTTTCACTGGTTCGAATCCTGGGCGCGGACATGGCACTGCTCATCAGGCCATGCTGAGGCGGCATCCCACATGCCACAACTAGAAGGCCCACAATTAAAAATGCACAACTATGTACCAGGGGGCTTTGGGAGAAAAAGGAAAAATAAAAATAAAAAAATCTTACAACTATAACTAAAGAAAAAACAAAAATAAACTAGAGGTAAAAAAATTAAAAGACTATATGAGCTCCCTGTGTTGCAATGGGGGGAAAATCAATGAAGAAATGACAGCATTGCTTTTACTATGAGAAAGAAAGCATTAATATAAAATTATGTACATAGTTTACAATATATTACATAATTACATATATATTATATAAAACGAGTATATAGAGCACAGATTCCGGAGAAGGTACAATCTAATGTTAATAGGATTATTAAGTAGTGGGTACAACAGAAAAGTGAGCCTCTCCCCCTTGGAAATGAGGGACACACACTGACTTCTGAGAGAGAAACTGTAAAGTCAACACACAATGGATCTGGATATGGATGTAAAAAGTCACCTCAGAGAGCTAAGTTAGATCCCAGGCCAGAAATACTGGACTATTACCCATAAGACTATATTAATATATCTATAGAAAATGGCAAGTGGAACTGCAGTTGACTGAACCAGGAAGACTAAGGTAAAGGGAGCTACAGAAGTAAATGCTCCTTCCAGCCCTGTCTGGGGAAGAGAAGCTTTAGCCAGAGGAATTGGAGTATTCTGACCTCAAGGATGAGGGCATCCCTCACATGGAGACGGATAAAGGGATCGCAGCCACGCACTACACATGTTCTGATCCCACAGGCAAAACAGCCCCTATCAAAGCCTGAAGCCAATAAACATTTATCCTACACTTTACTTATCTAACCCTTCTTGTTTGAGTCCACGGTCACGAAACAACCTTCTGATCATGATTCTGTTCCCCAGATAATTACGCCCTAAGGGAGAGAATAGGCTGATCATAGCAACTACACATTTAGTCTGTGAGATGGCAAGCCCTCATTGTAAATTAATAAATTGGATTCCTGGTGGGGAAATATGCTAATTTAAATGACTTTACATGTTCTGGAGTTAGGAAAGCAATTTTAGTTTGGTTAAAGGTATGGGCTTTGGAATCAGAGAAATATGAATTTAAATCCTGGTTCTAACACCTGCCAGTTGTGTGATCTTAGATATAAAATGAGGAAAATAATACCTGTCTTGTAGGATCATGAGTATTAAATGAGACAACGCACGCAAAGTACTTAGGATAGTGTTTGGCCCACAGTAAACGACAAATAAATATTTGTTGAAAAACAAAATGAATATATGTGATCAATAAATGGTTCTGATTATTTCAACTTGGAATTTAAGTGAGCTTAGTTCATGCATATCTTCCTCCAAAACAGAGCTCCAATCTCAGGGTGCTGGGCAAAACCCAGGATTTTGGACTTGCCTAACTCAAAGACTAGACTCCCGCAGACTTTGACAAGCTCTCTAATTCCTGCCATTCTGTAAGAGGCCTTTTCAAAAAGAGACTGACAGCCTTGTTTTAATACTCTGATACATTCACGTGGCAACCAGATCAAAGACGTAATTTTTAAAATTTTTTAAATTTTAAAAAGAGCCATCTCTAGGTGGTGGGATAATGAATAACTTTTTTCCTTTCTGTACTTTTCAAATTTTCTATAATACAAACAAAAAGTTGTCTCTTTTATTACCTAAGTAATTTTTTTAAGCTCTCTCAAAAACTTTGGACAAAAGATAAAGATAGAAAAGAGAAGATAAAGCTGGAAATAAGGTTTGGCACTAAAATGCATCGAGTTAAGGTTCTAGAGTTGTGGTCAGGTTCTATAGGTCTGCTGAGGGTATAGAGAGACTTTGTTCCTAAGTTTTCTAGCAGCCGTTTAAAGAATCTATGATCACTTAGGAGACCCACAGTGTCTGTAAGACAAAAATAAGAGTCCAGGAGAAGCACAGCTATTCTTGTTAGTAAAGCATGAAAGACATTTTCCCCATGGGTATTTGTTAGAGTATTTCTTCTCATATCTTTCAGCAAACGAGTGGCATAATGCCAGAACACCAAGAATCAAACATACGCTCTGGACTGATTCAAGGGGGCTATTGTTTCTGAATTATAAAAACAAAACAAAGTAAAACCAAAACCTCATCTGCAGTTAATTTCTCCCCTAAAATGGTCACATAGCCACAAACTCTGAGAATATAGTGTTAGATGTACTTTGATATGACATAATTTTCCTTAAGACAAAATAACACATCAACATGAAATACCTAAAGACAGTGCCAGGGAAAAGAAAGAAAACCTTAAAAAAGGTTGGTTTTTTTAGGCAACATTTTTTTAACCAAATGAAAAGAATATTTTAAGAACTTCTTCCTGGTAGAAGGAAAAGACAACCTTCTTCGCTGGAATTAACTAAGACCTCACGTTACTTGTCTAGTTTAAGTCACAAAACGGTTTAAAAGGAGAAGGCAGAAATGTCCAGTTTTATATTTTGGAAGAAATGTATGTCAGTATTTTTATTTTCCTACATAAAATATGGTCTACATCTTACCACGTGATTCCATTTTCTTGGTAATTGTATCTGGTTGTTCATCTAAGAAGAAATCTGGTATGAGAGGATGGCCTGAAAAATTGACCCCAAAAATAATCAGTTTGATATAACAACTTCAATATATATTAAGATTTTAACATCTGTTCAATAAGCATTACATATGTTTTCATTTTACTGAGCATTCTGGTGCAATGGAAAAGACCCCCATTGGAACTGTCAAACTACCTGAACTTCATTAAGCTAAAACACTTCTCCCATAATCCACCTACCCTCCTCTCCGATGGCAAATTTCATCTTTAAGATCCAACCAATGAGTCACCTCTATGTTAAACCCTTAACTGCTCTCCCAGGAGCCTTTGCCCCCTTCTCATCTATCTATGCAAGCCTTCCCTCCAAAATGCTCAGGACTCACTTCTTACCATCCCCCCAGGATGAGACAAATGTAAACACGTTGTTTCATCACCTAGAAACTCAATCTAATGAATAATATTTAAAATATACTATAGCACAAATAAATACAATTCCCATTAATGGCTATATTGTATATTATTTAGTATATAGTATACTTTATACATAAAGTAAAAATGCATTATCATCACCATCCTCCTCCTCCTCAATTACAGACAGGAAGAATTATTTTTGAACAAGGGGGCCTTCTGAGAACTTCTCAAATCACACCCGCGTACACAGGACAGCCCCTGCTCACTCTCCTGCCCCATCTGTCATAAAGCTACACTAAGAGACTGCACTTGAGACAAACATTTGCAAAAAGCCCATCATCTTAAAAAGTTTTTGTAAAAAACCCACTACTGTATCATGTTATCATATCCTTGAATAAAATTTTTACTCTGTGATTTGTAAGATCACCTTAAAAACTAATTTTCATTCTCGGTTTCAAGATCTGGAAATGGCTAATAGCTGATGTGATCGTCTGCATCTGGATATCACTTAAAAAGCCCTCAAGTCACTTCTGTTTTTCCTTTCTCTGTTTCTAAAGTTGTGCTGTTACGGGTTTTTCTCTTCACTGGGAGGACAGCTTCTAAAAGAGCATATTAATTTTATAATCACACACACACAAAACAGATGTGTGTTCATTGCCGAAAATCTGGAAAAACATATCACTACTTTTAAAAACTATAAGCATTACCTGGTTTAACTGCATAGAGGTCAAAATTTTCTACGCCTTCTTCTTTTAAGATATTTTCATCAATAACAAAGTTGCCAGTAAAAGTTTTTGGCCTTTTGAAAATGGAATATGCAGCATCTGCAATGATGTCAACTTTTCTACATTGGCTCTCAATGCCAGAGCCTCCCAGCATATCCATAGCAGCAGTGTGTATGGCTGTAGAGAAAACAAACGCACACGTCTGTAACTCCAAATCAAATAATAGGACGTGGAAATAACAGAAAGACAGCAAATCTCTTTATTTATCAGGTGACGAAAACAAGGTCGAGAGAACTTAAGGGATTTGCCAAATGTTCTACTGACATGACTGGGTAGGAAACCCAGTTCCTTATTCTACACAAGACTTCCTTGTACAGAACCCCTTCATGAGATGCACAGCAAGATTTGACGAGACTTCTGCTTTAGAATGCTCAAGAATCTGTGTATCATTCTTTTTTTTAATGTTCTTTTTTTTTAAAGATTGGCACCTGAGCTAACATCTGTTGCCAATCTTTTTTTTTTCCTTCTTCTCCCCAAAGCCCCACAGTACATAGTTATATATTCCAACTGTAGGTCCTTCTGGTTGTAGCATGTGGGACGCCAGCATGGCCTGACGAGTGGTGCCATGTCCGCACCCAGGATCCAAACCGGCAAAACCCTGGGCTGCCCAAGCGGAGTACGTGAACTTAACCACTCGACCACGGGGCCGGCCCTGCATATCATTCTTGAGAGTCAAGAAAGCCAGTAAGGTATAATAGAATGAACACTGAGCTATAAATCAGGTGAGTGGAGTTTTTATGCCAACTATGTCACGACTTTCGGCAAGTCACTTTAACATCTTTTGGACTCAGTTTCCTGTCTCTAAAATATGGAGCTCCCTTCCTTAATTTATTGTCTCGCCTTCCCCTCTCCTAGAATATAGAGACTTTGTTCTTCCTGTCCATCACTGTACCCTCAGCACCCAAAACAAAGACAAATGCACCATAAACACTCAATAAATACTGTTTGGATTTTTGGGGGTCCCTATTAAGGTCAGATACTGCTTTTATTTAGGGAAATACTAGAAAATAAAGAGCAGCAAAAGGCAGAATTTTTAAATTATCTACAATTCCCTGACTCAGAGATAGTTCTCTCCACACCACTGTTGAACTATCACTTAAAGTCACTACACACTGGAATAAAATAATTCAGTCCATAAGATGAAAAGTTTATAGTTTTTAAGAGCCACTGACCCTTTTTCATTCATTCAACAAAGAGTTACTGAGCACTTACTATAAATCAGGCACTGTTGTAGGTATTGGGGACAAATGAGTGGACAAAACAGACAAAAAGCCCCTACTCCATGGCAATGACATTCGAGAGTCCATCTCTATTTCAAAAGAGTGCACAATTAACTAGGGGAGTTTCCTAAAAGCGCTGAGGTAGAAGTTTCTACCTTGTAACTGAAGCTCCTCTACTAAGAATAAATTTTTTTTTTTAAGATTTTATTTTTCCTTTTTCTCCCCAAAGCCCCCCAGTACATAGTTGCATATTTTTTTTAGTATGGGTCCTTCTAGTTGTGGCATGCAGGACGCTGCCTCAGCGTTGCCTGATGATCAGTGCCATGTGCGCGCCCAGGATCCGAACCTGCGAAGCCCTGGGCCGCCGAAGCGGAGCGCACGAACTTAAACACTCGGCCACGGGGCGGGCCCCTGGTCTCTCTTGAAGTGATACTTTATTAATAAAAAATAGCAGCTAACATTTATTAAGTGTGCCCTGTGCTGGGCCTGGTGCTACATACTTTCCATACATTATCCGAATTAATTCTATGAGGTAGGTATTATTATGATTCCTAATTTACAGATGAGAGCACTCAGGCACAGTGGGGTTAAGTAACTTGCCCAAGGTTGCAGGAGCTAGAATTAAAACACCTGGCAGTTTGACTCCAGAGGCAGGTACTTGGCCACCATGAGACTAACCAGTCATACGTTGTTAACCAACATGATTAAAGCCCGTTATCATCTCACTCCCATAAAGTACAGAATTTTTCTGTAAATATTTCAATATAGTCTACATTGAGACTGGAGTGTGTATATATATATATATACACTATATATATATGCATATAGTCTCAATGTAGACTATATATAAAGGGTATGCAAATTCTTAAAAATCCTTAATTAAGAATATGTCATATAAGCATACACACACTCACAACATAAGAACAAGGAATGGTTTTTCCAAACAACCTATCATTACTTTAATGATCTTTCTACGGAAGATACAAAGAAGGCACAAACAAACATTCAAACTCAGGAAGCAAGCAATAGTTATTCTCCGCAAAGTTTTTGCAGTGGTAACAGGCTAACCCACAGGTTATAAACCTGCCAACAATAAAAACAGGTTTACAATAGGATCAATCAAACGAAATTCACTGATTATTTCTAGGTAAGAAAATAAGCAAGATTTATAATGAAAGCTAATATGCCTTGGATCACAAGGATCCTAAAAGTGACCCTAAAACTTAAGTCTCATTAAGGACTAATTGGAGAAGTATCTAATAGCTTCTGATTGATTCTCCTGATTACAGCTTGCTCAGAAGAGACAGGAACAAGTCTTAAAATCAATCAAAGATTTCCTTTCACATAAATGTGTGGAGTGCATATCAGGCTTCAAACACCAGCATCACCATTGACTCCTTTCTCTTCTGGAGCTTGTCTTACCTCTTAAACGCCTGCCAGCCTCCACCAAGTGCACATATATATTCTCGTGTGTACTCACTGAACCAAAGATACCATTGATTATGAAGTGCACCACTAAAAAAAACCCCCAGCAACTAAACTACAATACATCATCAATTAATTATAAGAACATCCTGATATCAAAGATGTAAAAATGTGAAAACATGGGCATCTCAGAATCAAGGAAATAGGGTATAAATTCCTGTTTAACCTAGTTGGCAAGAAGGTCCTTTGAAAAAGAGGGAAACTAGTTTTGGTTTCTAGCACCAGAGAGGCCAGCTGCCGTCTCGTCACTTTGACCTCCTTGGTTAGCTGAGTTCCCATGTCCGTGTGAAGTGTAGTCCAGGTCACAGAGGACTGCAGCTGTTCTGTGAAGCTTCTGTGATCTTCCTCTCTGCTGCCACTACCAGGATTAGCAGCTGCCATTCCCAGACTCCTCATTCCAGCTCACACGAAATCTATCCAAGAGTGGACTCTCCTCCTCTGCCACACTTGATCTGACCAGTCAAGAGGTAAGAGGCAGCAGGCATTTTGAATAGCAGCCCTCATCCCTACTCCCCTCCCCTGCTTCCACTTCAGCAGAAACTAAAAAGAAAAAAATTATACTTCTTAAGGTGACCGAGTTGGGGGCCTGAGATCCTCATGTTGTGAAACTACTAAAGGCTCGCTCTCTGATCCCTTCTCTGGATGTGTTGAATTCAGTGCGGTGAGAGTTCTAGACCCAGGAGGGGTAATACAGCTGGTGGCGAGAAGGAACACCAAGCCAGAGAGGACAAACAGTGGACCAGGACTCTGCTTTGATTGTGGATAACATATGTTACACCGTATCCATTCTGTTAAGTGCAATAAATCTCCTTTGCATTGAAGGGCAATAATATTGGGAGATTACTTCTGGTTCCAACAAGTATAAAGAGAGAGCCACTCTACACAGTCTAGGAAGAGGAAACGTGTCTTTTAAATGGAGGCCTCACAAACACCCGGGAGCCTGGACACCCTCTCAGATCTGTTTTCATCGCTTCAATCAGGAATAATGCAATATTCTAGCTAGCTTTCCTGCCTCCTCTCTCCACAATCTTACAAGCCATCTTATATTCAGATGCCAAATTAATTCCTAAACCTCATCATATGGTTATATCACTCCACAGCTCCTATTTTCACTCGGTTTATTATTGTTCTCCTGCTCCTAAAATTCTCAAGTGGCTCTCTCTCCTGAATATACGTTAACATTCAAGCTCCGAGACTTGGCGATCAAGACCTGGGGCTCAGCTCATCCATCTCCCCACAGCCTCACATCCACTCAGCATTCCGGTCAGCCTGAACTACTTGCAGTTTCTCAACTTCAGTGAGAAATAAAAAGCACACACAGTATCATGCACACACCGTAACAAACTCCTTGTAGTTCCACCAAACACATGGTATCTTCCCATGCTGCAGCCTTTGCTGTTCCCTCTGCCAGGAATGCCTTGCCCAGTTCTCCTTGCTAATTCCAACATCTCCTTGAGATTTCATTTCAATTGTTCCATTAGAAAACCTCTTTTCCTGACATTTAATCTGAGCTACATGGCCCTCCTGCTATGTTTCAAAAGTATTCCGTTCGTAATTCATCAAGCCATGTATCACAAGGAGCATGACTGTCAATTCTATTTACTGTGCCATCAAGTCTAGGATCCAAATGATATCAATGGTTCCATTCCAAGATGTCTAGTAAAGCCTCTAAAATGAACATCTCAAAGCTAAAGCAAAGATCCAAGCACTGAGCTGATTACTCCCACTGATCCTGATAATAATGTCCTCCATATTCCCTGTCATTCAATGCTCTCTCTCTTTTTTTTTTTGAGGAAGATTAGCCCTGAGCTAACATCTGATGCCAATCCTCCTCTTTTTGCTGAGGAAGACTGGCCCTAAGCTAACATCCGTGCCCATCTTCCTCTATTTTATATGTGGGACGCCTGCCACAGCATGGCTCGCCAAGCGGTGCGTAGGTCCATACCCAGGAACCAAACCGGCAAACCCTGGGCCGCTGAAGCAGAACATGCAAACTTTACTACGCCACCAGGCCAGCCCCTCCTCTTTTCTTATATAAGCTTTGTTCAGAATGTCTATTCTTGGACTAGGCAGAAGTTAATCATATAGCATGTTCATTCCTTCATCAAATATTTATTGAGTGTCCACAATGACTACAATAAAATGAACAAAATACTGTCTCTAACATCAAGAAGCTTTCATTCCTGCAAGAAAGACATTAAACTATAATTATAAAATTAATAAATTAATTGCACATGTTATACGTGATGTGAAGGAGATGTACAGACTACTAAATCCAATGGTCAGTCCCCATCTGGTAAGATATATAAATGAGACTACATCAAACTAAAAAGCTCCTGCATGGCAAAGGGAACAATCAACCGAATGAAAAGACAATCCACCAACTGGGAGAAAACATCTGCAAATCATATATCTGACAAGTGGTTAATTCACAAAATATATAAAGAGCTCACACAGCTCAACAACAACAAAATGAACAACCCAATCAAAAAATGGGCAGAGGATATGAACAGACATTTTTCCAAAGAAGATGGCCATTAGGCACATGAAAAGATGTTCAGCGTCACTAACTATTAAGGAAATGCAAATCAAAACTACAATGAGATATCACCTCACACACCCCCCTCCCACCCCAGCCCCAGAACGGCTATAATTAAGAAGACAAGAAACAAACAGTGTTGGAGAGGATGTGGAGAAAAGAGAACTCTCATACACTGCTGGTTGGAAGGCAAACTGGTGCAGCCACTATGGAAAACAGTAAGGATATTTCTCAAAAAATTAAAAATAGAAATACCATACGATCCAGCTATCCCACTACTGTGTATTTGTCCAAAGAACATGAAATCAACAATTCAAAGAGATTTATGTATCCCTATGTTCGCTGTGGCATTATTCACAACAGCCAAGACATGGAAGCAACCCAAGTACCCATCAACTGATGATTGGATAAAGAAGAGGTGGTATATATATACAATGGAATACTACTCAGCCATAAAAAAGGATACAATCATCCCATTTGCAACAACATGGATGGACCTTAAGGGTATTAGACTAAGTGAAATAAGCCAGACAGACAAAGAAACACTGTGTGATTTCAGTCATATGTGGAAGATAAACAAACACATGGACAAAGAGAACAGATTAGTGATTTCCAGAGGGGAAGGGGGTAAAGGGGAAAGCAAAAGGGGTAAAGGGGTGCATAAGTATGGTGACAGAAAAAAACTAGATTATTGATGGTGAGCATGACACAGTCTACACAGAAATGAATATATCATAACGTAATAATGTACACCTGAAATTATACAATGTTATAAACCAACATGACCTCAATAAAATAATTAAATTAAAAAAAAAGAAAAAGGCATAGTAAAGTGTGAGATTTATATTTTTTGACTATCATCCACAATTAGTAACACTTTTTACCACGTGGCTAAGAATACATAATATGTACATACACACACTCACAAACATATACATATATACATTTAATTTATATGTGATGTTTATATACAAAACAAAAGTTTACAGGGACCGGCCCCAAGGCCGAGTGGTTAAGTTCGTATGCTCTGCTTCGGCGGCCCAGGGTTTCGCCGGTTTGGATCCTGGGTGCAGACGTGGCACTGCTCATCAAGCCATGCTGAAGCAGCGTCCCACATGCCACAACTAGAAGGACCCACAACTAAAAAGAAATACACAACTATGTAGCAGGGGGCTTTGGGAGAAAAAGGAAAAATAAAATTAAAAAAAAAGTTTATGAAACAATACTGACTTCTATTATGTGCAATGTTCTCTAATATTTTCTATTTTATTCCATTAGAAATAAAATAAAATTCTGGCTGCTATCTCCTAAATCAATTTCATAAACCACGAAATTGATTTCATGCATCACTAAATTGATTTCACCAATAAGTCTCCACATGCAGTTTGAAAAACATTGTCGAAGCATCTTTTTCACTCTCATCTTTTGCACCACTGCAAAAAATATCACTTTCCAGAAAGTCTTAAAAAAATTGTGCCTGTTAGAGAAACATAAGGAAAATGAAGAAGCAATAAAACACGGTTCTGATCCCACACGGGCCAGGGAGAAAGAAATCTCGGTCAAATTGCAGAAGAAAGGAATTTCTAAAACTTGACTCCTGGAGTCCTTAGACGAAAAGAAAGATGGGAGACTGGAGAGCCAGCTCCAACAGCAAAGTTTTCCTAAGAGTTACACTAGCAACATGCCTCGTGTTCCAGAAATTCTCACCACAGCCCCTTGTTTCCACATCACAGGCCACTGGACCTTTCACTACTGCTTGGAGCTAAGGAAAGCCCTTCACCCAACACACAGCGGCTGGGAAGCAAAGATGAAAAGAAATCCCTCCTTTGTTCCTAAGCAGAACTCTGGGTACGTTTCACATTGCTGTGTGTGGTAGTTCAGTTCCAGAATTACGGGGCTATAATATCTTGTAAAAATGCTGGATTAAATGTGCTTTTAACGGCCCACTCCTAGATCTACTAGATGAAAAGGCCAGAGAGGTATCCCCAGTACCCCGCACAATGACCGCCACGTGGTAACTGTCCAACAGATAACTGCTGAGTGACGGTGACTAAAGAAAAGGATGCCAGAGGGAAGAAGAATGGAAACAAACAATGGAAAGGTCCTTTGAGGGTACAAGAATACGTTACATGACACAATGGGGAGAATCAGGAAAATCCACAATGCCAGACATTCTATAAGATAAATGACCTGGTTTTTCAAGGAATCAGTGGCAAGGAAAAAAAATTAACAGCGTAACTACTACAGACTAAAACATTTAAGAGACATATCACACAAATGTAATGTGTGGAACTTGTTTAGATCCTGATTTGAATAAACCGAGTGCAAAGAGAACGTTTAAAGGCGCTTGAGGAAACCGGAACACTGACTGGATATTTGATGATATAGAGGTATTTTGTTAATGATTTCTTGCTATGATAAGGATTTCATTTTTTTTAAGAGCCTTATATTTTTTTTTTTTAAAGTTTTTTTTTTATTTTTTCCTTTTTCTCCCCAAAGCCCCCCGGTACATAGTTGTGTATTCTTCGTTGTGGGTTCTTCTAGTTGTGGCATGTGGGACGCTGCCTCAGCGTGGTCTGATGAGCAGTGCCATGTCCGCGCCCAGGATTCGAACTAACGAAACACTGGGCCGCCTGCAGCGGAGCGCGCGAACTTAACCACTCGGCCACGGGGCCAGCCCCTAAGAGCCTTATATTTTAAAGATACTCACTGAAGTATATACAGATGAAATGATAGATGACTTGGATTTGCTTTAAAACAATCCAGGGTAGGAACAGATGAGGATGAAAGGAGACGGAGGCATGTTGGCTGGCAAAACAAGACTGGCCATGTGTGGAAAACGGCGGAAGCTGAATAGTACACGGTGTACTATTCTACTGTGCACGTGCTCGTACGTATGTGTGAAAATTTCCATAATTCAATGTTCGAAAATAAAGGGCCTTAGAGATTACTGACTATAATTCCCAATTTTATACAAGGGGACACTGGGCACAGAGAGCTACCGCAGCTCACACAACTAAGAACAAGGTGAGCAATATAGAAACTGGATGACTTCAAATACTAACGGCGTTTGGATGTTTAAGAACAATCTGTTCTATCATCTCTTTACCCTAATTAGACCGCAGGCTTACCTGACAATCTGGAGGACAGATTAAATGTGTTAATTTAAAAGAAAAACTGTGATTCTGAGAGTACAAATGCCCAAAGGCTCTCACAAAAGAAAAGATGCAGACTGAGTTAATCTGGGAAATCTATTTAGACTTTAGAATCAAGAGTACACATAACTGGGGCTGGCCCTGTGGCCCAGTGGTTAAGTTCACGCGCTCTGCTTCGGCAGCCCAGGGTTTCACAGGTTCGGATCCTGGGCACGGACATGGCACTGCTTGTCAGGCCATGCTGAGGTGGCGTCCCACATGTCATAACTAGAAGGACCCACAAATGAAAAAAGTATATATGCAACTATGTACAGGGGTGGGGATTTGGGTAGAAAAAAAAAAGATTAGCAACAGTTGTAAGCTCAGGTGCCAATCTTTAAAAAAAAACAAAGTACACATATCTGAAGAGTACAAAGGTAGACTACTTCTCTGATTACATTTTGTTTATATGATTTCTTTCGCCAAACAAAATTTTTAAACCACAAAGGGCAGGAACAATGTGTTTTATTTCTTCTTTTTAATTCTCCAATAATTCCAAGTTTGAGATATGACGAAAAAGTAATGTGCAACTTTAATAAGCGTTAAGAGAGCTTACACATAGATTTTATGCTAGTTCACTATGAAAGTTCCCAGCTTGCCAAATCCACTTAGCGGATAGAAACATTTCCAGCAAATCAAGCAAGCCCTTGGTGCGTTACTACCACATTTAATACCAACGCAGCATAACATAGCAGAAGGAATGCAAGAATTAAAGTAAACAAATAAACAGGGAAGAAACTGCATATATTTAATGATGAAACAAAAGCATTCCATTATTGCCCTGCTATTATTACCATTCAACATTGTTCTAAAAGTATTCACTCATTTAGTAAGAAATGGATGGATAAGGAATTTAACATACACCAAAAGAGCAGAGACATAATTATCATTTTTTGTGATAAGACATTCAATCTGAAAAATCTAAGAGAATCTGCTGAAAACTTTTTAGTATTAGTAAGAGTCAGTTTGCTAGTACATTTATAAAAGATAAAGGTGTATAGTTTTTATACATACTTTGATAATAAAGTAGAAAATATACTGGAAAAGATACTGAACACAATAAAAAATATATAAATACCTAGTAATATATTTAAATTAAAAATGGATAGGACTAGTCTGCTTCTGGAAATATGATGAATTAGAAACTCTAAAGAGTTGCCTAATTACAATAAAACTATAAACAGATAACAAACGTTTTTTAAAGCCTTGCTGGGCTCTCAAAAAAATCAAGAGAAATCTACTGGTGGAGGGGAAGAAGAAGGAGAGAGGAGAGGGTGAGCAGAGTAAAGCAAGAAAAAAAGAAACCAAAGGTAAAATTATTGGAAAGAAGAAATACATGTTATTATTGATATGGTTACCTACATAGAAAATCCAAAAAAATCTACAGATAAATTATTAGAGTAAGTTTAGAAAGGTAGTTATCAATAATTTTAATATCCAAAAGCATTTCTATACCCTATCACCAAACAGAAAATATAATTTTTAAAAAACATACCATCTAGAATTGTGGCTGCCCCAAGATGAGACTGTTAGAATACTTCTTCCTCTATCTTCCCTTGCTCATACGAGCCCTTTAGAATTCAATCACTTGCTTATTTCTCCCTTCCCCAACTCATAGGTTTTACAAAGAGAGTTCAGTGCTTTTGGCCAGAGACAAATCTGAAGTCTCCTCTACAAGGTCCTTATTTGGTACCTACATTTCATATTCCCAGTTCTTATTTGGTACCT